>NW_024067694.1:1027500-1284702 GCF_009389715.1 Phoenix dactylifera
AAGAACAATGCATAGCAATAACATGATTCAATGACATACAACTGATACCCATATAATAATGAGATCCAGTCCTCAATATTTTCCACACCTCACCAGTTCAAACACTCAGTTAAATTTGGGTGTATCCCATGATACAACATGATACAAGCTCGCGATGCTACATGACGCCCACGTCAAATTGATGAAAATAAAGGATAAGTATTCTTGTTCTCACTATTCATCTATAGCATCATTCAAAACTTCAGGGAGGCAGCACTGCCTACCACTTTTTCTTTACCGTAATGCCCCTTGACACCACATTTTTCCCCCCAAATGCAGAACTCTACCATACATACAATATCCTAGTAAGAAGCGGATCATCTACTGGGATTGGCTTCAGCTCAGGGCTGAAGTCATAAATGAATGAACTATGAAGCCTCTAACCAAAACCAGCAACTACAAGTACTCCAAATTGAAACCCAGGCCAGGCCAAGATGACAAAAGGGGAACAGGAAAGAAACAGACAACTGACCTATCCATCTCAGAACCCATGTCAATAGCCATGTCCTTCAGCTCACCCAACAAGTTACTCAAATCAGAAAGGGCATCATCTTGCTTGGCCTTCTCTATCTGTTGAATCAAACCAGATAATAAGATAAAGTACATTGGTTGTGTACATAGCTAATCATAATTTCCTGTTTCCTACTATCAGCATTACCTCAACTTGCTCCAGCGCAGATGTCGGTTCAGAAGGAAAAGTTCGAGGATTGGACCGAGGCAAAGGACCTGACAATCCCAATTTCTGTCTCTGCTCCATGTGGCTACCCTTTCGTATAAAAGAATCATCTGTATATAGCTTGACCAAATTAGATAACAAATATAACCAAGACATATCACCCTATCACATTTTATTTAAGATTTACCTCTTGTTAAAGCAGGCCCCTTTATTGTACGAGTTTTCTTTGGCTTCCATGTCTTGGAGAAAATTCCCCCAAGACTTCCCAAAAGCTTTTCACCCTGGGCAAAAAAGAAAGAATGTATGAATTAGCAAGGAGATCCGTGTAAGAAAGAATGCCTCGCTAGCTTATCCTATCTTGTTTAAGTTGGAGAAGATGGGAACTTTAACAAAAAGGCAATTCCTTCAGGTTGCAGATAATCTAAAAACAAAGCAATGACCAAACAATCAAGAAATTTGTAATCAAATATATTTCTAAAGTCAAATAATTCATCAACTTTCAATAAACATGTGGCTTTAATACTAAAGGTTGAAATAGAATATGTTTGTAAGCTGCACAGTAAGCATCTGCATTTCTGTTCACCAGGGAAAAAAAAAAGGATCTGCATTTCTCATTTTGTATACAGTGAAAGCCACAAAAAGATATTAAGTTTAGATGATTTAGTCTTGAAATGGACTTTTGTTTTGAATGGAGTTGAAGTGGGACGTTATATTATGATAGGTGGAACTGTATGTGGTATCATCTGTATAAAGGTGCTGAAAATAAAGGAATGGCAGAAGTATTGTTCCAACTAGCATCCCTACAAATACAACTTATTCCAAGCCTCCCTGGAAAATACCAGGGAAAAAAAAAAGGATCTGCATTTCTCATTTTGTATACAGTGAAAGCCACAAAAAGATATTAAGTTTAGATGATTTAGTCTTGAAATGGACTTTTGTTTTGAATGGAGTTGAAGTGGGACGTTATATTATGATAGGTGGAACTGTATGTGGTATCATCTGTATAAAGGTGCTGAAAATAAAGGAATGGCAGAAGTATTGTTCCAACTAGCATCCCTACAAATACAACTTATTCCAAGCCTCCCTGGAAAATAGAAAAAGCAAGATAACTCCTAGATAGGGCCTCATCCTATTTTACTATATGACAATCATTAAATGTTGAAAGATTTCCTTTCTTCACCCATGATTCACCAAAAGATACCAACAACTAGGAAGTATCTCTGCAGCTAATTTAATGTCAGCGGCAATGCCAAATCTCAGCTAATATCGAACTATTAGATACATTTCTGCTGTATGATAATGTTTTCTAATTCTTATCTTAATGCTGGCATCCGGGAAGAGAGGAAGCTTATAATCAGTCTTGGGATTAAAAAAAATAATAATAAAGGAAATATCAGCTCGCTATTTTAACAGTTCTATAGCATATAATAGAAAAAATAGACACCTCAATTAATATAAATGGCATCAAATGTTATCCACACCAACTGACACAGTAATTTAAGTAACAGAACCTCAGAAGTGCAAGATTCTTATAAAGTATAATATGATATCTTATGAATTAATCACGTGCCCTATTGGTGGACAAGAAAAAACAAAGCATTCATAATCCTGCAAATTTTCAAAGGAAAAAGGCTTCACATCTGGCTAGATTATCATGTTCAAATAGTAGACCTACGTTCAACAGAAAAGAGCATCAAGTAAAGAAAGCATACCCTACTAAGTTCATGATCAACATCTATGGTAGTTAGATGAGTCCGATTAATTTGCTGGCCCTGCTGATGCAGGGTGACAAGAGTCCTTGAAGCATCGTCTCTCATCTCTTCAGCTATCTTCAAACAGCCATTTACTTTCTGAGTAGTTTCGTCAGCCTTGTATACAGCATAATTTTCTAGCTCTTGCACAGACTGGTTTTCAAAACCCCCCGATTCACGGAAGTCATTCTTGTATTTGTTTCTTGCGGATGAAAAGCCTGAATATGATGATGAAGTACCTCTTCCTTCATCCTCACTATAACCAAATTGGGAGCTTTCCTTATTTGCCCTGCTAATCGCAGGGGCTGAGGAAGCCCTTGCATTCTTGTGATTCAAGTTAGATTCCGAATCAGAATCAAAAGGATTGGAACCCAAAAACCCAGGATCAGCAGAACGTTGCTTAGAGGCCTTAGACACAGGTGTCCTCATTGCGCTAATTTTTGACATGTCAACAGCAGTACAGAGATATCAAAACAAGCAGTAAACAAACAGCGAAACTCTAAGCACCACTGAAATCTGTCAAATGTTATTCCTGTCAGCACAAGAAAAAACTGTTAGAATATAATATCAATGCTATCCAACATTGAATTCGGAAAAATGTTACTTAAATGACACAAACACACTATAGGCCAAAGGAGATGGAGATAAGGAGGTAAACACAAAAATAATGTCACAAACAAGGTGAAAGACAATGTTTATCTAAAAAAGTGAAAAGACGTGCCTGAACAAGATAAAGATCAAACTAAAATCTGCATAGTGATGGTGAGGAAAAAATTAACATGACAAATGCTTTAATTAAGTAAACGGATCAAATTAATGGAAAAGAAAGAACAAGGACAGGTTAAAAGCATTGCAGAAATCAATATGATATAAAGAAACAACAGACAAGACAGTGGAGGCAAAGGGGGAAGAAGGAAAATAATAAGATCAGGTCTTACAGAGGAGTATCGAGAAGCTGCACATTTGAAATAAGAAAATTAACAGGCAGATCAGGTATTAGAAAAATACTGTTAGCTGACTTCAGAATTAATTTATGTGGCAATGAATGCATGCATCATAGAAAGAAAAATCCAGAAAATTATGAAGTAATATTTTAAAAAATAATCAAGGGGATCAAAAGTATACTCAGAAACATCAGTGACCACAATATAAGGAGATAGCAATGGAAAATCTGAAGCATATCCATAAGTTAATTGGAGAAGCTATATTACCAGTACATATGTTGAAAACCAAAGAGTACCGATTCTGCTAAACGATAGTAAAAGCAACAGCAATTGAAATGAATAACCAAGCATTAGATATTCAATAGACGTGAATCAAGAAAGAACTACAATAGAAATCTGATATGGGTTAATTTTTAGAAAACAAAAACAGTTCAAAAACTGCCTTGCTTCAGCTTTTCATCTTGCTGCAAATACAAATCACCAACGATTACAAATACAAATGGATTAGGCACTAAGATCTCTCTCTGTCTCTCTCTCTGAGAAAAGATCATATAATAGAAACATTAATAAGTGATAAGAACAGAGATAGATGACAGCAGACCAAACGCTAGATTCGGGAATTTAGAAACGGAAGTAGTTGCAAAGATAATAAAAGACACATGATTCTGATAAAAGCCTAGACTAGCGAATTTTCAGCCCATACAAGAATTTTTCCTTAGAAAAAAACAAAGGGCAAATTACAACATACCATCAGTAAAAACTCAAAACCTCAAGAATCGAAAATTTTCTTTAGACGCCAATCAGAACCCAGAAAACCGAATCCAGTAGCCACAGAATCAGAATCAACATGAGGAAAAAGGAGGAATTTTGAAAGATGGGTATGATTCCAAAATAAATAAAATCAACGGAAAAGAATCAAGTCTTCCCATTTCCTTTACACCCCCCAAGAAAAAAAGTCCACGGGAAGAAAACGAAGAGAAAAGATCGTAAACGCTCAAAAAAAATCAGCAAATTAGACATTAATAAATCCGGTTATAAACTATAGGTCGAACTGGGCTCGAAAATTACAAAACGAGCGACACCTCCAAGAACTGAAACATTTTCCAATACGACGATCAAAGTTAGACCGAACGGAACCATTTCTTCTCAATCTCTTCAAGAACTCAAGAAATAACTAATAAAACAGTAACATAGATCACAAACCCTCGCTGAAACCAAGAACAAGATATCAAAGTAATCAAATCCACGGATTTTGAAGAAAGAAAAGTACCTCGGAAAATAAAATCCCACAACGATAGGGATCTGAGCACCACGGCAAGTCGAAGAAACGATGGAGGAGGAGTAGAAGGTTAAAAAGACGAGCTTTCTCTCGTCTCCCACGCGGCGATCACGTCAAAAGGGGGCCGCAAGACTGCGAGCGAAGGGGCGAAGGTGGTAAGAAACCGAGAACGGCGTCTTTAGTCGAAACTAACTTCGATCTATTATTATCCATTTATATTTTTTTTATATTTTTAAAAGAGATTTAGACGGCTGGGATATTCTATCGCCATGCTGCGAGCCTGCGCTAGAAAATTGGACCGTTGGACTCTGTCTCGTCTTACGGTCGCAGCCGTCTGGCTTCGCAGGCATCAGGAGATTGGGTTCACGGGAAACCCAGGGATCACAGATCAAACGGTTCCGGTTTGAGTGATTGCTGACGACATATTTTTGTGGGTTGGATCACAAATTATATTCTAGTTTGATGTTTTAACGATGGCGTTATTTAATTGAAGGTGTGGACTTTGTTTTGGTTCGGATGGATTCTAGATGACTTTGAAGAAGTCTTGGCCACGAGTCTTTGCGCGAAACGAAAGTCCAAGGGAGACCTGGTGGTAGCCGCGTCGTTCATACGATATCCTGCACGCTGGTGGATGGGCCGGCTGGAATTTGGAAATCGGAAGTGGCAGCGAACGTTACATCTGTCTGACGTTGAAGAAAATTGGCCATGGAAGGTTGAAGTTTTATTCAATTGGATTGATTGGCAATTGGTGGATCTGGATGGATGACGGAAAGGGTGGAAATAAGATTAGATATAATTTGATCGTTGCAAACTAATCCAAAATCATTGTAGATCGAACCGATTATTAATTTTTATCCATGGGTCAAATGAAATCCAATCCATAAATCAGTAATCAAAAAAAGCTTTTACCGTATCAGGTAAGTTATAGGGAAATTGCTGAATTTAAGAAGTTTACTTTATTTTATTAAACCTTAAGCACCAATGTTAGCTAACTTGATAGCTTGATTTTGTTTTCTCTAAAAAATTAATGCTATGTTGCACTGCTATATTCTCCACCGTGTTCCTTGTTTATCGTGGGAGGAGAAGATTGATGATATTCAGAAGTGAAAAAAGTGGTAGATTTGTTTGGATCGTAGCATTTCTTTAATTTTTTATTTGGATTTAAAAATTTTAATTTTAATTTATTAAATTGCATATATAATTATAAATATAGTTTATTATATATTTATTCTCTAAAAATTTTTATTTGCATGTATAACTCTCAAATGATTTTATTTTTTATTTTTGACTCATGGTGTTACTAAATTACTAATTTAATTAGTAAATGCCTTTATTATCTTCTTATATTTATATTCTTGATATATATATATATATATATATATATATATATATATATATATATATATATATATATATATATATATGTTTAATACAAACTAGATTTTGAATTTTTCATGAATGTTAATGTAAAAGGATAAGGTGTCCAATAAAATTCAAAACAATTATTTTTTAATGTCATCGACCAAGAAATGGGATGGGATTTTTTATATCATGCTTTGTCAATTAGATTGGATCTACTTGTAATACCTATATTCCCATCAAGACCCCCTTGTTGCAAGAGTTAGGATATTGTAGAAAATATAATAAAGATATTGTAAAGCTATTTGCAGAATGAGTCTTCTGGCACATATGGTCTTGCTTTCATGATAGATATAGTTTGCTAATAATCAAAAATAAAACATGTTGGCCTCTATATGGGATAGTCTTAGCCACATGTGACCTAAATTTTATACCAAAACACATCTTAATCGTGCAACCAACTTGACATAGATAATTCTCAATGACGTTTGCGGAAGATATCAGTCCTTAATTTGAAGCAAATTTAAGTTGTTTGACATTTGATTGCTATCATCAAACATCTATGAAATTTACGATGGAGTCCAATGTCATTTGAGAGAGAACAAAACAAAAAAAGGATGATGCGGGGTGGGGGGTGGACGGATGTAGATAGAGAAGGCATTGCAATTTTTTTCTGGCTGCGGCTTGGAAGGAAAACAGATGTAATGAGAGGACAAAAATGTGATCTACATACCACTTAAATTAGTATTATTGCTAACAGATAACGATATTATCACTGCTTTAATATTATATTTTTGTTGGGTGCAGGTGATCGTAAATCAAAGCTAAAATGCGCATTTAGTATAAATTGGGTCTAGAAAGATGCATAACCCAAGCCGCGCATGCTCAACTTCGCCATGGTCTGGTCAAACCCACCATTTATCAAGCACACTTGCATTCGAACGACATATGGCAGCCATCCGGAGGCAACGTGCAATGGAACATCCAAGGGCATACATTCATCAAGCCGAGAAGATCCAACGACGAATCGAGCCACATAATCAGCAGATCTGATTCCCTCTCATTAGAAAAACAAACATCAGCCATGAGCCATGAAAAAATAGGGGAGAAGTTTGTTTCATCCTTCCGCAACAAGTCCCAGCATCCACATTTCAGCCTTCTAGAGTTCGCAATCAATCCTTGCCATCTTCAGCCTCCCTGCATCCGCTTCTTCCGCGCTTCCGCCTTCCAGGAGCCTTTCCATCTTTACCATTCGGGCATCCCGTGTTCAATCTTCCTTCCTTCGCAAGCCGAGTCGTCCATCTTCCACGGATCACCTTCTGATTCAGTCGTCCGTGTTCCACCTTCCGGATCAGCATTCTCCCTGCATCCGCAGCTTTCGGAGCTCGCGATTCCCCGCATTCGTCAGCGATCCGTCTGCATTCCCGCGTTCCAACCTTTCGTGAAGCATCCCAGCCATCCGCGTGCGATCCTCCGTGTCCCAGGCTCCACGTTCCCAGCTTTTGGATTTCCTTCCACGTTCCCAGCCATCTGCATCCATCCGTTCCAACATTCCGTGATGCATCCCGCGTTCAAGTATCCCGTGGCCAGTCGGATGTGCATTTTGAGCTTCCCGGATCCCGCATTCGGGTATCCCACAGCCAGCTGGGATGTGCATTTCGAACGACGCCCGCATCCTAGCCATCCGTCTCCGGTGCGTTCCCAGGAATCCATCACTGGCAAGAGAGCTCTGGCGAACTATATGAGGAACTCTCTCTCGGCTAGGGCAAAGGGGTTATCTCTCATTCTTAAAAAAACAGAGAGGGGGGAGAAAGGAAAGAAACAGAGGATGCTCTGTTTCCAAAAAAAAAAGAGAGAGAGGCTAATGTTTGTAATGAGAGGCTGATTTCTTAAGTGAAGGGTGATGGAGGAACCTTTGATGTATTGCTTTTCTTGAAGTAAACTCTGAACCTTTGCTTTTATTGATTTATATTTTTGATGTGTTATGGATTCTTGCATAATTATTCTGTAGATAGTTCTTTAATGATTTATGTTTATTAATACATGGATTGCTTTAGTATTTGATTTGTCGTAGACGTAATAGGCATGATGAATGCTTAGAAGTTAAGTTCTTATGTTCATAAAATATATTCCATGATTAGATCTATTCTACTTTTATATCTTTAATCAAGGACCGAAGAGTTTATTTCTTGGATGCAATATAGTCAAGGGAGATTCCGGATCCCTAACCACCTCTATTTAATTGAACTTTGTTTAATTACTTATTATTCTCTACTTTCAATTCTTAGAAATCATCTCAAATTATATCTAAAATTATGCTAATAATACATAGACCTTCCGAGTTTTACTACTTGAGCGATTCTCTTGCACTTGGGAAAGCAATTTTGCAAACGCATCAAGTTTTTGGCGCCGTTGCCGGGGAGCGGCTGAATTGTTAGTATATTTTCAAATCCAATTAGAGATTTAGTTTAGGTAAGTTTCAGCTCTTAAAAAAAATTAATAATAATAATAATAATAATAAAAACTAGAAAAATTTTACATGCTAAAGTGGAATAGGGACAACACTGGTCGATTAAGTCGTACCTTTTGACAATCCCTTGAGACACATTCCTAAGATTTCTTCGCAGTATTTCATACCTTGTGAGATGGCTGATTTAAATGAAGATGCGGGGGAGTCACCACGATCGAGAATGTGAACCTCCTATTATGACTTTGAGACAATACCTACAACCTACAGGACTAGTCAACCTTCATGCATGATTTTTCTTGATAATGTAGGATACCAAGGATGTCCTCAAGCTGACGTTGTTCCCTTTTTCTTTGAAGGATAAGGCCAAAACATGGTTGAACTCCTTGTGGCCTAGATCAATAGGAACCTGGCAAGAGATGTAGAAAGAATTCTTGAAAAAGTTCTTTCCCACACAAAGGATCAATTTTCTAAAAAAGCAAATCAGTAATTTCCAACAAAAAGATAATAAAACCTTTTATGAATGTTGGGAGAGATTTAAAGAACTTCTTCTCTCATGTCCTCATCATGGGTTTGAAACTTGGAGAACTATTAACTTTTTCTACGAAGGTTTGTCTCCACAGTTGAAACAGTTTGTAGAGACCATGTGCAATGATAGATTTTTGGAAAAACAACCTGATGAGGCATGAGAATATTTTGATTCACTTGCTGAGACTGCCCAACTTTAAAATAACAGGGATAGAAACAATAAGCCTTTGCCCAAGCATACTAGCTTTAGATATGGGGGCTTTTACAACCTCAGAACTAAGGATTTTTTTTGTATTTTAGGCCAAATTCAATTGGGCCGGTCAAATAGACCAGGCCCAATTTCCTTAAAGGGCTGGGTCTTACATTTTTCCTCCTTAAAATAATTTCATTTCGAAATTAACTTACTTGAAGCCTCAAACTTTGAAAGGATGCAACCATCATATCATCGTCGAGCTCCTAAACAATCTCTCTTGTAGAAAGCCTGCTCACAAAATTTTGATATATAAAATCATGGCATCTCAAAACTTGATTCTTTCCATCTACAATACATAGTAAATTCTTTTGATCTCCTTCAAAAGAAGACTAACCTTCCAATCTTGGATTTAAATGCCTTAATTCTTTTCTCAAAAAATTAATTGCTCTTGATTAATTCTTTACAGAAATCATAATCGGCTTAATGAAAATAGGTGAAAGCTTTAGCATCAAATACTCTTCATAATGTACAATCCTCTTTTTTCATTTAACTTCGCTTATAATTAACCGATCTATCATAAGATTAGATCACAAACAACTCCAATCCACCCCTAGTAGAATATTCATCAAGGTCGACATATAACCTTAATCTCTTTCAATCAAATAGAGGGTTGATATCAATTAAAGAATTTCAAGTTTCAGATTTAGAAGGAAAGAGATTTATACCAAAATATTTTAGATCCATGATTAAGAATTGATAATCTATTAATTCTAGTCTCAAGATGCCAAAATTTTTTTTAGTATGAAATAAAATTGGAGAACCTAAGATACAACAATGATATCCAAGAATCAGAATATTTTTCTTTCACTTATCAAGAAAATCCTACCATACAAGAAAACAGATCAAGTCTTTTGTTATTAAAACTTGCCAAATCAAAGAGATAATATTTCTGACCAACTTAGAAAAATAATTCAGACCACTATGTTTTTGCTATGCACTCTGATTCAAACCATCAAAATCTTTTAGATTCACTAATAACTTTTGATCATTATACTACTTTGTATTATAAACTAAAGAGATCCAAAATTTTAATTTTTAGGTAAATCCCAAAAGAAAAACTTTGATTCTCATCCCCTAATTTACCTTGAGCACATCCATCTGAATTAATCCTTGAGTCAATTGAGACATTCAAAACCATCATATAGACTAGTAAAAAAAATTCAAAATGAATTGAATCTTGATTCTCCTGTCAATTTAACTAGACAATTCCAAGTCAAATTCCTACAAGTAAAAATAACTAGAAAAATTTTCTTAATGCTACACCAAATTAGAAGGCTTTAAATCAACACAAATGAGTAAAACCAAATCAATCATCTCTTCTAGAGTTTTCTTCGTTAAGATCTTTAGCATTTATCAAAAACCGACTCAATATTGTCAGTTTTCTTCGTTAAAACTGACTCAATCATTTCTCTTCTAGAGTTTTCTTCATTAAGATCTTCGTTAAAATTCAAGATCTTCATACAAATCTAGATTTCATTAGCAACCTTAACAATATTGATAAAAGACCATAGATCAACTTATAAATCTAAATTTTGAATTGAAGTTTCATATACATCACATAGTCTCTGGTAGATATAAATAAGATCTATTATTTTAGGTCCAAAGATAATAATTAAAATTATTAAGGATTCCACCAAGATGAATACTTTATAATCTCCAATAAAATCAATTATTTAATAAGAAAATAGACCTATTTGCAATGTTTCCAAGCATATTTTTCTTCAACATAAAAGTTTCATTCATAATCCACATACATGTTCAAACCTCGAAGAATATTCTAATTAGGTATCATAAAAAATTTTCATAGCTCAAATCTTAAACAATTTCTTATGAAGGGATCCTAACTTGCCACCAAATAATTAACTTCAAGCTAGAAGTAGTATACCTCCATGTCAAAATAAACTTCCAAAATAATTATATTGGACGATAATATTCCATGACTAATACTCCTTCACTTAATTTAGTCAAAATCTAATTAATCATAACTTGAAATGCAAATTGCTCTACCAAGAAAACTCCCAAAATAGCTTATTCACTGTTTGGCTATTAGCCCAGTCAGCCAGCATTCTGATTCCAATAAGCATCTCAAACAAAAATTCAGATAAGATAACCCAAATTTATCAATACTAAAAGCAAACAAAGACATTTGTCTCGTTACCTAATTTATACCCAAGTCTCAAACTTTACAACGAACCTTAAGGATCCTAAAACTTAGGACCTAATACCTCTATTCGTATCATAATCTCTAGTGATCTTAAATCTGAGCTCTGATACTACTTGTGGAGTGATTGATTAAAATCCCATTTGATTTTGATGAGCTCAAAGCATTTGAGTATATCTTTTAATTACTAATGAATTCAATTGAGTGTTTTAGTGAAAATCCTGTCTAAGTGTCCCAAGACTTGGTTCATAATTGTTGGATAAGTTAAGGAGTCTGTTTGAACCAATGTCTGAGACTCGAGTCGACTCCCGAGTATCACGAGTCGACTCCAAGCGTATCAAGTTCACTGGCACGAGCTCGAGTCGACTCCAGATGAGTACGAGTCGACTCCGACTGAGAACAGACAGAAGAACAGAAAGGATCAACTCAGAATCTGTCAACGAGTCGACTCCTGAAGTGCGCGAGTCGACTCCAATGTTCACCAAGTCGACTCCAGGGAAGTAAGAGTCGACTCCAAGCAGTCACAGGCAGAAAAGTCAGAGAGCAGTTTTCGGGTCTGAGATTCGAGTCGACTCCAGTGGAACGCGAGTCGACTCCGATGGTTGACAGGTCGACTCCAAAGAAAGCAAGAGTCGACTCTCAGCGGTACACAAAGAAAGTCAGAGACCATTTTATGGACTCTGAGATTCGAGTCGACTCCCGCAATACGCGAGTCGACTCCAAGACACCGCGACCCCAAGACAGACAGAAAACCAAGTTACTGCCTCTGAGATTCGAGTCGACTCCCAGACAGCTCGAGTCGACTCCAAGACAGCTTCACGTCAAAAGGCAGAAGACCATCTTTCGGAAACTGAGAGCCGAGTCGACTCCAAGAAAGTTCGAGTCGACTCCAAGACTGGACGAGCCAAAAGACAGAGGATCGGGAGTTCGGGCTCTGAGATTCGAGTCGACTCCCAGGACAGTCGAGTCGACTCGAGTGGACAAAATTCAAAATTGGATCCACGGACTTCAGTGGATGAGGCGACTCCAAAATTGCAAAGTCAGCTCCAGAAGTTGACGAGTCGACTCCAGGTCAAGACGAGTCGACTCCCAGTCGTGAAGGCAACTTTAATTCAAATTTGGAACAGTTGCCGAGTCGACTCCGGAAAAGCTTGAGTCGACTCCCGCTACAGCCGAGTCGACTCCTGATCGCGCGAGTCGACTCCAACCCACCAACGGTCATATTGTCAGGCTGCGCAGAGTGTTCAGAACGGGCAGAAAAAGCACTCTAACGGCTAGTTTCCGTGGGGGTTGGCTTAAATAGCCACAGAGGACTGTAGCAAGATAATAGAACAACTATTTCACTCCAACTAATCAAGCATTCAAGCTCTGCAACGTGCTCTTCAATGAAAAAGAGGAAGATCTGCATTTACTGCTTCCAACTACATCTTCCCAGCAATTAAAGCCTCCTTCTCCTGCATTCAAGTCGACTACTCTTTCAAGAGGAGACCAGAAGTTTAAGAAGCCATTCCTCATCTCCAATCTAAAAGCGTTTGAGGCTTCTTAACTTCATTTATTGTTCATATTGTTTTCATCTGCTTTTTGAGAAGCTCATTTTCTGTTTTCTTTCTACAACTTGTATTTACTTGGTTCAATCGGGGATTGAATCAAGGGGATTGAGGTTGGTTGGTGAGCCGAGTTAAAACCAACGTGTGTAAGGGTTCGATTGTGATCCCGGAAAAACAATCGGGGGTGGTTCTAGTCGGTGAGCCTGGAAAAACCGACCGAGTTCGTTGTGAGCTCGTAAAACAACAAGTTTGGTTGTGAGCTTGGAAAACAACCGGCTGTAATCCAAGGGGATTATAGTGAATTCCCAAGTGAGACTTGGGGAGTGGACGTAGGAGCAAGGGTTAGCTCCGAACCACTATAAAACTTGTGTTTGTGATTGATTGTCTCTCCTTCTTCTCATTTCATATTACTCACAGCACATAGTAATTAATTAAATAACTTGCAATAGTTTTTAATTAATCATCCATAACGTTTTAAATTATCTAAATTATTTTAAAACCCAATTCACCCCCCCTCTTGGGTTGTCTATCTGGGCAACAAGTGGTATCAGAGCCTAAACTCTTTGATGCGGGATGAATGCGAGGGATTTAAACATAAGGATTATCAGTAAGTTATGTTGATTAACTAGCCTAATAGCAGCAGAAAATTCAGTCACATATGGGATAAGAAAACATTAACATGAGCATAGTAATTTCAAGACTAGTTACCCGCATGTACTAATTCATTTAGGACTTAGAAGAATGGACCGTTGTGGTTGAGAAACCACTTGATTAGGACACTTCCTTCAATAAATCAGACCTAGAGTTGAGGTTTACCAAACATTGAACTTCTGAAACTTTTTTGGAGGAGGATCCTTGATCTCACTCTCGAAGGTTGATGATTGGATGACCAAGCTTCATCTTCCGTTGCAACAGGGCCCTTTTGCTATTGGTTTGGAAGGATAATTGACCCAATGACATGGAGTACTTTAAGGACCTGCAAAGAAATAGGGATTAGAACTTTGGCGTGAGAGGGGAATGAAAATCACAAAAGAAAAAGGAGGCGAGAGGAGGTAGGGCAGCGGTGGATGTGGTAGTGGCTTTAGGGCCTCACGCCCAACTTGGAACAAGGGCCTCACGCCCAACCTTCTCTCAAGGTGACAAAGCAAGATTGCTAAGGAAGAAAGAAGCACTTTTTATTCATTCATCAATTCCCATTACAAGATATCATGAGGAGGTATTTATAGACTTTCCTCATGATTTGAAATTTAAACACATAATGAATGGCGCTCCACATTTGAAGGCTTGGTTGCTAGAGAAAAGGAAAGAAAGTTGGCCGGCTTTAAGGGGGAGGATTTGAAAAGTTGTTGGCTCCCATTTGAAATTTTCTTGCATTTAAATTGTGACCGACCTCTTGGACTTTGAATTTGGGTGACGTGTCAACTTGTATGAGGTGGCATGGTGATTGGTTCTTCTGATGAGGTGGCATGACGTTGCATTGGTTTCTTTGATGAGATGATGTGGTCGACTCCTTATGCTTGACTTCATCCTGGTTGGCGTGCTTCCATTGGTTGGAGTGGTGGTGAGGTGGCCAGCTGATGTTGATGTGGATGCCGAGGTGGTGCTCCAAGGGTGTGCAAAGGTGGTGGTAGAAACATGCAACATGTCCTGACTTGGCTTGCTTTCTGACTTATTGAGGCTTGCTTTCTGACTTATTGAATTTATTTACAGGACTCGATCAAAGCCACAGTGACCTTGAGTTAATTGATTGGAGTCTTTTCTGGATTCTGGTGCCCGCACCAATTCTCCCGGGGTGGGAAGAATTCGACTCTGTCGAACAGGGGTTGGTTTGGCTGTGGTACTTTTCTAGGAGATCTGGGTTGAGTCTCTGTAGGTCCTCTCGAGTAATCCATGAATCATCAGATTTTGGTCGACCCTCCCAGTGAACCAAATAGCGTTGGTACCCTTTGTTCCGGGTGGTGATAGCTTGATCATCCAAAACATGTTCAACCCTATCTCTCGATTCTGGAAATGTGGCTGGAGGGCACTCACGTGTGGGTTCACTCTCAATGGGAGCATGATCAAAAGGCTCACTAGGTATCAATGTTGGTCCCTTATACTCTATAAGGTCTGAGATGTTGAAGGTCGAGCTAATACCAAAATCAAGGGGTAAGTCAACCACATAAGCATTAGGTTCAATTTTCTTTAATATCCTAAATGGACCTGCACTGCGGGCATACAATTTTTTCATAGTTCCCGGGGGAAACCTTTCAGGTTTTAGTCTAATCATTACATAGTCTCCTTCAATGAATTCCTTAGCCCGTTTGTGACGATTAGCTGCTTGCGCATAAGCTTTGTTACTCATGTCAATTTTCTTACTGATTTCATTATGTAAATCCCTGACATGTTGTGCATATGATTCTGCTGTCTCTGAGACTCGTGCATGTGAGGGTAATGGAATAAGATCTACAGGTTTCCTAGGTTTATATCCATGGACAATCTCAAAGGGACTCTTTCCTGTGGTTCTATTGACTGAGCTGTTATAAGCGAATTCAGCGCGTGATAATAGGAGATCCCAGTTTCCTAGGTTGTCACCGACAAGGCATCTCAATAAGTTCTCTAGACTCCGATTAACGACTTCGGTCTGACCATCAGTTTGAGGGTGGTAGGCAGTGGAGAATTTGAGTTTGGTTCCTAGCATATGCCAAAGGGTCTTCCAGAAATAGCTAGTGAACTTAACGTCTCTATCTAATACGATGGTCTTGGGTAAACCATGTAGCCTAACCACTTCATTTAGAAAAAGTTTAGCTATTTTTGAGGCATCATAAGTCTGGGAACAAGGTATGAAATGTGCCATTTTGGAGAATCGGTCTACCACGACATATACTGAATCATGTTTTCTCAGGGTTTTGGGTAATCCTAACACAAAGTCCATGCTAATATCTTGCCAAGGGCATTCGGGGACTGGTAGGGGAGTGTATAGACCGGTGTTTTGTCGTTGTTGCTTTGCTGTGGTGCAGGTTCGACATCGGGCTACTATTTGGGCAACGTTTTTCTTTAGACCTGGCCAAAAGAACTGGTCTTCAACTTCTAAGATGGTTTTGTTCCTACCAAAATGACCAGCTAGGCCTCCTGCGTGGATTTCCCAAACTAGAAAGTCTCGGGTGGAGGTACGGGGAATGCACAACTTATTTCCTTTGAAGAGGAATCCGTCGTGAATGGTAAAATCGGGAAATTGGCTCGAGGGTCCTTGACGGATTGATTGGTAGGTTTCCTTAAAGTCGGGGCAATGTTCATACTCCTCCTTGAGCCTTTCAAAACCTATGACTTCGGTACTAACAGAAGTGAGGAGCATAGATCGTCTACTAAGGGCGTCGGCAACACGATTTTCTTTTCCAGCCTTATGTTTCAGGACGAAGGTATAGGCCTGGATGTACTCTACCCATTTCGCATGTCTAGGGTTCAACTTTTTCTGAGAGTTGAGGAAACGTAGGGCTTCATGATCGGAGTATAGGACAAACTCTAGTGGCAGAAGGTAGTGTCTCCAGTACCTTAGGGCTTGGACCACTGCATACAACTCTCTATCGTAGGTAGAATACCTTAGCTTGGCGTCGTTTAATTTCTCACTAAAGAATGCTACTGGGTGGTTTTCCTGACTTAGAACGCCTCCAATCCCGACTCCTGATGCATCACAGGCAACCTCGAAAACTTTGGAAAAGTCGGGTAATCTCAATATAGGTGCTTGTGTCATCTTGTCCTTAATCTCTCTAAAGGCCTTTTCAGCTGCCTTGGTCCACTCAAAATTTCCTCTCTTGAGGCAATCAGTAATGGGGGCGACAATTGTGCTGAATCCTCTAATGAATCTCCTGTAGAATGTGGCTAGACCATGAAAGCTACGAACGTCATGAATGTTTTTGGGTACTGGCCACTCGATTATGGATTTGACTTTTTCGGGATCGGCAGATACTCCTTCAGTGGTCACGACAAATCCTAAAAAGATAGTCCTATGTGTCATGAATTCACATTTCTTTTGATTAGCATAGAGGCTATCTTGTCTAAGTGATTGACAAACTTGTCTAAGGTGATTTAAGTGGTCATCTTTTGTTTTGCTATATATGAGAATGTCATTGAAATAGACCACTACAAACTTTCCAATGAATGTCCTTAAAACTTGGGTCATGATCCTCATAAAGGTACTAGGTGCGTTGGATAAACCGAAAGGCATCACTACCCATTCAAATAAGCCGTCCTTAGTCTTAAAGGCAGTTTTCCATTCATCCCCCGGCCTAATTCTTACTTGATGATAGCCACTCTTAAGATCGATTTTGGAGAATACTGTGGCTCCGGCCATCATATCTAACATGTCGTCTAGACGGGGAATAGGAAAACGGTATTTGACGGTAATCTTATTGATGGCACGACTATCTACACACATTCTCCAAGTGCCATCTTTCTTAGGGGTCAGAAGGGCAGGTACTACACAAGGACTTAAACTCTCCCTAATGAACCCTTTCCTAAGTAACTCGCCAACTTGCTTTTGCAATTCTTGGTGCTCTGAAGGATTCATCCTATAATGGGGTAGATTGGGCAAGGTGGCTCCTGGAACTAGGTCTATGGCATGCTGAATGTCCCTTAAAGGTGGTAGGTTGTCAGGAAGATCTTTAGGAAATACATCTTTGAACTCCTCTAAGATTTCAACCACTTCTTGAGGGTGTGCTACTGGGGTTTGGTCCAGGGTCTCCTTAACAGCCAACATCCAAATGGGTGAACCTTCATTGATCTCTTGCTCTAATTCCTTAGCATTGATTAGGTTCAATCCAGGTTTCTTTTCCTTCAGACTACTTCTAGCTCCCCTCTTAATGTTGTCCTTAGGTGGGGTAGGGTGAACTACAATTTTCTTTCCATTATGATTGAAGGAACATGAATTTGATCGTCCAAACAGGGTAGCATCATGATCGTATAGCCATGGTCTGCCTAGGATAATGCTACTTACTCCCATAGGAAGGACATCACACCATACCTTCTCCTGATAGGATTGGAATTGTATCTGGACTTGGCATCTAAGTTTAATGGGTATTGAGGTCGAATTTATCCAAGATACCTTATAGGGATTGGGATGGGGTACGGTAGGCAACCCTAAACTCTTGATGGTGTTGGTTGATATGGCATTGACACAGCTTCCACTATCTAAGATGATTTTGCAGGCTTTTTCTCCTATTTTGATAAAGGTTTGTAGGATGTTGGTCCTACGCCAATCTTCTTGTTCTTTAGCCTGGGTCAATATACATCTCACAACTCCTAGAAATTCAGACGTCTCAATGATTTCTTCCTCTTCTTCATATTCATCTACCAAATTGGTCTCTGCTTCGTAGACTTCTTCTCCATAATTCTCTAGGGTCTCAGGATCTTCTTCTTCTACTTCTCCTATGTGTAACGCTCTAGTGGGGCATTGGCTTGCATAATGTCCTATTTTATGACACCTAAAACAAGGGACATTGTTTTCCTTTCTACCTTCAGGGGCTTTTCCTTTGTCGTCCCTACGAGCCTGTGGAGTGATAGGATTGGGTCTGTGTGATGGGTTTGAACTTGGGTTTGGCCTGCTTCCAGGGTTGCTAATCCTATTGGGTTCAGGTCGTCGAAAAATGGGTCCCCTCTGGAATCGTTCGCAGTCTCTGGCAATCTGGTAGGCTTGGTCTAAATCATGAATTTCCCTTAAGAACAATTCCCTTTGAATGTCCTCCTTAAGACCAGCTCTAAACCTAGATAGGGTTACGGCTTCTGACTCGACTATGTTGCACCTCATAGCGAACTCATCAAATTTGGCAATGTATTCAGATACAGTTTTCCCTCCTTGATTTAATCTTTGCCATTGATCTAGTAACCTCTGTTCGTAGGATAATGGGACGTATTTCTCTCTTAGCTTAATTTTCATCTGTCTCCATGTATTGATAGGTAGTTCTTCTCTTTGCCTAGTGATCCTCTCAATATTTCCCCAGTATAACCTTGCATGTCGTGTTAACCTAAGCTTGGCAAATTTGAATTTTCTTTCTTCCGACATTTCATACCACTCAAAATATTGATCCATGTCATTTTCCCAATCAATGTATACCTTAGGGTCTAGACTTCCTTCGAAGGAGGGTGCATCAAGTCTGATACTCCTAAGGGCTCGTTCATCCTGGTCTACATGATCCTGTTGTGGTCGTCGCTGATTATGTTCAGGAGTGAAAAGGTGGCGATGGGGTTGGGGTGTCAATTCAGGTTCCACGCGGGTCTGTTGATTTTCCTCTAGGGTTCCTAGCCTCTCCTCAACTTGATCAAACCTATTGTTCAATTGTTTGAACTGCTCAGTCATAGTCCTTAGGATGGTCTCAAGATTGGGGTCCATGGCTTCAATGGGTTGTGTATGTGATGGGTTGTAGGGTGATCCTGATCTAGTTGTCATACAAGGCTCAAGACAAAACAAAATGACTAGCCTATGCTAGGGTTTGCTAAATCTAAATCAAAGACTTATCTAATCAAAATTGGTTCACCACTTGCCCAGGCCAGTTGGACCAAGAGTTCGTGTAACCGCCATTAACCATACTTAGCTGACACCAACCGCTTAACGGGGCTGGGCAGATAAGATGGTAGCCACGACCCTGATCGGAACTTTTCTAGACAGCAAGGAATTAGCCAAATTCAATTAGCCTAAAGACTCGTTGTGGTTTCTAAGTTAAGTTGGCTAGTTGA
This sequence comes from Phoenix dactylifera, assembly GCF_009389715.1. Classification (NCBI taxonomy): domain Eukaryota; kingdom Viridiplantae; phylum Streptophyta; class Magnoliopsida; order Arecales; family Arecaceae; genus Phoenix; species Phoenix dactylifera. The sequence goes on from NW_024067694.1 coordinate 1,047,213, forward strand.
GTTTTAAATTAGGCTTAGGTTCTAGATTTATGAGGGTGGTTGTTTTGGGCTAAGGAAAGGTGATGAAATCCTTTCCTTATGTTGCAATTAGAGTACCCTTAATATGATTTATGATGGATGCAACTATTTTAAATGTCCACACAAGTTGAGATTTAAAATTTCAAATTTCAAATTTCGAATTTAAACTTTTGAATTTTGAATTTCAGATTTGAATTTTAGTTTTCAGCTTTTGAATTTCAAATTTCAAATTTCAAGTTTAAATTTTGAATCTCAAAATTTTTTTGGTTTCAATTTAAGTTCCCATTTTTAATTTCGAATTTTGAATTTCAAATTTGGATTTCAGATCTAATATTTCAAAATTTCAAGTTTTGAAATTCGAATGCAAAAGTCATATTGGAAATTTCAGATTTGGAAATTTTAGATTTGGAAATTTCAGATTTAGAGCCCAAACCTAGAATTTCAAATTTAACTTTGAAATTGTTAACTTCAAATCCTAAATTTGTGGAGATCAGATCTCAACTTTAATAACTAAAATTCGGAATTAAAATTTGAAATATTCAGATTTAATTCATAAACTTAATAAGGCATGCAAACTAGGATTTTGGCATCAATGGATTTCAGAAAAGTGCAGAAATTTCAGCAAGTGCAGAATTTCAGCATAATCAATGTGCGTGTCCTAATTAACCTGGCTCTGATACCAAAAATGATGCGGGATGAATGCGAGGGATTTAAACATAAGGATTATCAGTAAGTTATGTTGATTAACTAGCCTAATAGCAGCAGAAAATTCAGTCACATATGGGATAAGAAAACATTAACATGAGCATAGTAATTTCAAGACTAGTTACCCGCATGTACTAATTCATTTAGGACTTAGAAGAATGGACCGTTGTGGTTGAGAAACCACTTGATTAGGACACTTCCTTCAATAAATCAGACCTAGAGTTGAGGTTTACCAAACATTGAACTTCTGAAATTTTTTTGGAGGAGGATCCTTGATCTCACTCTCGAAGGTTGATGATTGGATGACCAAGCTTCATCTTCCGTTGCAACAGGGCCCTTTTGCTATTGGTTTGGAAGGATAATTGACCCAATGACATGGAGTACTTTAAGGACCTGCAAAGAAATAGGGATTAGAACTTTGGCGTGAGAGGGGAATGAAAATCACAAAAGAAAAAGGAGGCGAGAGGAGGTAGGGCAGCGGTGGATGTGGTAGTGGCTTTAGGGCCTCACGCCCAACTTGGAACAAGGGCCTCACGCCCAACCTTCTCTCAAGGTGACAAAGCAAGATTGCTAAGGAAGAAAGAAGCACTTTTTATTCATTCATCAATTCCCATTACAAGATATCATGAGGAGGTATTTATAGACTTTCCTCATGATTTGAAATTTAAACACATAATGAATGGCGCTCCACATTTGAAGGCTTGGTTGCTAGAGAAAAGGAAAGAAAGTTGGCCGGCTTTAAGGGGGAGGATTTGAAAAGTTGTTGGCTCCCATTTGAAATTTTCTTGCATTTAAATTGTGGCCGACCTCTTGGACTTTGAATTTGGGTGACGTGTCAACTTGTATGAGGTGGCATGGTGATTGGTTCTTCTGATGAGGTGGCATGACGTTGCATTGGTTTCTTTGATGAGATAATGTGGTCGACTCCTTATGCTTGACTTCATCCTGGTTGGCGTGCTTCCATTGGTTGGAGTGGTGGTGAGGTGGCCAGCTGATGTTGATGTGGATGCCGAGGTGGTGCTCCAAGGGTGTGCAAAGGTGGTGGTAGAAACATGCAACATGTCCTGACTTGGCTTGCTTTCTGACTTATTGAGGCTTGCTTTCTGACTTATTGAATTTATTTACAGGACTCGATCAAAGCCACAGTGACCTTGAGTTAATTGATTGGAGTCTTTTCTGGATTCTGGTGCCCGCACCACTCTTCCACCCAAGAGTAAAAGATCGAAATGACAACCCCATTTGGATCTTCCCACATTGAGGGTCAGTCCACCCAAAGACCCCCATTCTTTAATGGGTCTGACTACTCATATTGGAAGGCTAGGATGAGAATATTCATCCAAGCCCAAGACTATGAGATGTGGACTATTGTAGTAAATGGGCCATACATCCCATCCATATATGTAGATGGTGTCAAGGTACCCAAACTAGAAACGGATTGGGATGAACATGACATGAGGAAGGCACAACTAAACTCTAAAGCTATGAATGTGTTTTATTGTGCCTTAGATAGAAATGAATTCAATAGGGTCTCTACTTGCAACTCTGCAAAAGAGATTTGGGATAGACTTGAAGTGACCCATGAGGGCACAAATCAAGTTAAAGAATCCAAAATAAATATACTGGTTCATAAGTATGAACTATTTAGAATGGATTCTAATGAGACAATCACTAGCATGTTCACTAGGTTTACAGACATTGTCAATGGCCTAAAAAGCCTTGGCAAGAGCTATACTAACAGTGATCTTGTCAGGAAAATCCTTCGGTGTCTACCTAGGTCGTGGAAAGCTAAAGTGACGGCAATCCAAGAAGCCAAGGACTTGAACAAGTTACCACTAGAGGAGCTTCTTGGATCCCTAATGACGCACGAGCTAACCATGAAGCAACACAACGAGGAAGAGTCCTCCCATAAGAAAAAGGTAATAGCTCTAAAATCTACTTCATCTAACAAGGACTTATCTTGCAGTAGCAGCAGTGACGAAGAAGAGGATGAGGAAGATGATGGTGAGGCTCTTCTTGTGCGCAAGTTCAAGAGATTCATCAACCACAAGAAGTCCTATCATCAAAGGAGAGGCCCCTCAAATTTCTACCGCAAGGACAAAGGTAAGAAAAGGGAAAACGAGGGGATTGGGTGTTACGAGTGCAAGAAGCCGGGTCATATAAGAGCTGAATGCCCTTTACTGAAAAAGGGGAGCAAGTACAAAAAGAAGAAGGCTCTTGTCACGACTCTATCCGACTCCGACTCATCATCCTCTTCATCGGATGAGGAACAAGAGGAAAAGGCCAATCTCTGCTTCATGGCCAATGAAAGTGAGGTAACATCCGAATCACCTTTAGATTTTACTTTTGATGAGCTTTATGATGCTTTTAATGAATTAATGATAGAATATAAGACAATAAATCTGAAGAATAAAGAACTAAAAATAGCTAATCAATCATACATACTTAAGTACGATGAATTAGTTAAGGATAAGGACTCAATCACCAAAGAAAATATGGAACTTAAGACAAGCAATAAACTTTTAACTCAAAAGACTAATACCTTAACTAAAGAAAATGAAAGGCTAAATAAAGAAACATTAGAACCCAAAAACCATAAACAAATCCTAAACAAGGATCTCACAAAAGAACTTAATGATCTAAAAGCAGAAAATCAAACACTAACTAAAGAACTTAACAAATACAAACCCTTAGTTGAAAAATTTACCTATAGTTCTGAAAAGTTAAACATGATACTTAATAGTCAACGAGCCGTATTTAATAAAGCGGGGTTAGGATATAAACCAAGAAATAAACAAAAACTTCTTAGTAACTTCTTTGTTAAAGCTGGGGAAACTAAAACTAAGAAAATAACCTGCTTTTGTTGTGGAACTATCGGACATAAGGTAAATGTATGTGACTATAGGAAAAGTAAAACAAAAAAGAAAATAAAAAGGGTATGGGTTCCAAAAGGAACCAACTTGACTAACCATGAAGGACCCAAGAAAACTTGGGTACCTAAGGTGACATGATTTGCTTGTGTAGGAGTGTCTTGCAGCCAAGGTCAACAAAAACTGCTGGTATTTGGATAGTGGCTGCTCAAGGCACATGACGGGTGATAAAGATCAATTCTTCACGCTCGAAGCTAAGAAGGGAGGTGCTGTGACTTTTGGAGACAACAACCAAGGTCACATCATTGGTATTGGTAAAGTTCAAATCACCCCTTCTACTTTTATAGATAATGTTAGATATGTTGATGGTCTTAAGCATAACTTGTTAAGCATTAGTCAATTATGTGATAAAGGATATGATGTTATGTTTAAACCATCACTATGCATTATAACAAATTCTAATGATAATAGTTTAGTTTTTAAAGGGATTAGGCGTGGAAATGTATATGTTGTAGACCTAGAAGATCTTGCAAAACATAACCAATGTTTAGTTGTTAATGAAACTAAAGAAAATGATGCTAGTTGGTTATGGCACCGTAAGTTAGGTCATGCAAGCATGGACACAATAACTAAACTAGTTAAAAGAGACTCCGTGATAGGTTTGCCAAAATTAAAATTTGAAAAGAACAAAATATGTGAAGCATGTCAATTTGGCAAACAATCTAGGAACTCATTTAAATCCATAAAATGTGTCTCTACTTCTAGACCTCTAGAATTATTACACATGGATCTATTCGGTCCAACTAGAACAACAAGCCTAGGTGGAAATAAATATGGTCTAGTCATTATAGATGATTATTCTAGGTACACATGGGTCATGTTCCTAGCACATAAGGATCAAGCATTTTCTGTCTTTAAGAAATTCCATAAAGAAGTAACCAATGCTAGAGATAACTCAGTAATAGCTATTAGAAGTGACCATGGTACCGAATTCGAAAATCAGTCATTTGAGGAGTTTTGTAGTAAAAAGGGGATAACCCATAATTTTTCAGCACCTAGGACACCACAATAAAATGGAGTTGTGGAAAGAAAAAATAGAACACTAGAAGAAATGGCTAGAACTATGTTATGTGAAAGTAACCTCCCTAAGTACTTTTGGGGAGAAGCCATTAATACTTCTTGCCATATATTAAATAGAGTTTTGTTAAGACCCATTATAAAGAAAACACCTTATGAACTTTGGAAAAACAGAAAACCAAAAGTTAATTACTTTCATGTTTTTGGATGTAGGTGTTTTGTTCATAATAATGGGAAAGATAATCTAGGTAAATTTGACTCTAAATCGGATGAAGGAATATTCTTAGGTTATTCTACAACTAGTAAAGCCTATAGAGTCTTTAATAAAAGAACCTTAGTTATAGAAGAATCTATACATGTTGTTTTTGATGACTCTAGTGACATCTCGTCTAGTAAGAAGATTAATTTTGATGATGATGTTGAAATACTTGAAGAAAAGATAGATGAGATGGGATTTCAAGATAATAATCAAAAGTTGATTGAAGGAGAATCATCAAGCCAAGAGGGTATTGTGGATCATGGGCTAACTAAAGCTTGGAGGTATGCTCATGGGCATCCTAAGGAACTAATTCTAGATGATCCATCTCAACCCATTAGGACTAGAGCATCCCTTAGGAATTTGAATAACCATCTAGCTTTTGTTTCACACTTTGAGCCCAAACATATAGAAGAAGCCGAAAATGATGTAAATTGGATAAATGCAATGCAAGAAGAACTAAACCAATTTACTAGAAACAAAGTGTGGAATCTAGTAGAGAGACCTTCTGAATATCCAATTATAGGTACTAAATGGATATATAAAAATAAGCTAGATGAAAATGGAATTGTTATAAAGAATAAGGCTAGACTAGTAGCAAAGGGTTATAATCAAGAAGAAGGCATAGATTTTGATGAAACCTTTGCTCCCGTAGCTAGACTTGAGGCTATTAGATTATTATTAGCATATGCATGCTTTAAGGACTTCAAACTATATCAAATGGATGTAAAAAATGCTTTTTTAAATGGGTATATTAATGAGGAGGTATATGTAGAACAACCTCCTGGTTTTGAAAATCATCAATATCCCAATCATGTATATAAACTAAACAAAGCACTTTATGGTTTAAAACAAGCACCTAGAGCATGGTATGAGAGGCTTAGCAAATTCCTATTAGAACATGAATTCTCTAGGGGAAATGTAGATACAACATTATTTCTGAAAAAGCAAAATAAGGATATGTTATTAGTACAGATTTATGTTGATGATATCATTTTCGGTGCTACTAACAATCGCCTCTGCGAAGAGTTTGCTGATTTGATGCAGAGTGAGTTTGAGATGAGCATGATGGGAGAGCTGAACTACTTCCTCGGGCTTCAAATCAAACAGTCTGAAGGAGGCATCTTCATCAATCAAGCTAAATATATCAAGGAGATGCTCAAGAAGTTTGATATGGAGGAAAACAAATCAATCAGCACCCCCATGAGCTCATCATGCAAATTAGACCAAGATGAATCAGGTAAATCTGTAGATCAAAAACTTTATAGAGGTATGATAGGATCTTTACTGTATCTTACTGCAAGTAGACCTGATATTATGTTTAGTGTGTGCATGTGTGCTAGATATCAGGCTAATCCTAAAGAAACACACCTAGCTGCAGTTAAGAGAATTTTTAAATACTTAATAGGAACTAAGAACATAGGGCTATGGTACTCTAAAGAAGCTAGCCTAAACTTAATAGGATACACAGATTCAGACTTCGCTGGATGTAAGCTTGATAGAAAAAGTACCAGCGGGTCGTGTCAATTTCTAGGAGAAAACCTTATCTCATGGTTTAGCAAGAAACAAAACTCGGTTGCATTATCCACTGCAGAAGCTGAATATGTTGCAGCCGGGAGTTGTTGTGCTCAAATCTTATGGATTAAACAATAGTTAGAAGATTATGGCATTAAACAAGATAAAATGTCCATTAATTGTGATAATACAAGTGCCATAAATCTAACTAAAAATCCAATTCAACATTCAAGAACTAAACACATTGAGATAAGACATCACTTCATAAGAGATCATGTATTGAATGGTGATGTGACACTCCAATTTGTTTGTACTGATAATCAATTAGCAGATATTTTTACAAAATCCCTAAGTGAAGAGAGGTTTAGTGTGCTTAGGAGGGGATTAGGAGTGATTGATCCATCCTAGTGGTAGTTTCCACTAGATTCATTGATTTTGATGATTACAATGTGGTTAAAATAGAGTTCCTTTTCAATGATCATCAAATCAGATCTTAATTAGGTGATTTTCCCTCATTTGGCACGATTATAGCATGATTTTTAGGTGCGTGCCAAGGTTAGAGACGACTCGAGTAAGTTACAGAGCCGGCTCCTAAGGGGGAGTCGACTTGCGCATTGGCGGGAGTCGACTCGCAAAGATGGCAGCAGAGGGGGAGTCGACTCGCATATTGTCGGGAGTCGACTCGAGGCCTACAGGCGCATAAGGAGAGTCGACTCGCGCACATTCTGGAGTCGACTCGAGGACGAGTCGACTCGCGACTCAGTGGAGTCGACTCGCAGTCGGGATCCGACTTTTTAACCCTAGATTTGTCGTTTCGAAAACACTTTTCTCACAAGCCGCCACTGTTCAAAAAGCCCTAAAGCCGACTCCTAGGTCGTCCCCGATCGTCTCCAACCCTTTTTCCGTCGATTTTTCACCGGTTCTTAGGGTTTTCGTCCGTACCTAGGTCGTCTCCGGTCCGTCCCAAGCTTCCTCCGTCGACCCTTCTCCGTCCTTTAGGTTCTTCATTCCATTTTAGGTCAAAATGCCACGTAAGACCGTGGTTAGGAAGAGGTCCCGTCCCGAGGCCGGTCCCGAGCGGCGCTCCAAGGCGCGGCACGATCCCGCGAGGCAACCACCTCCGGCTCGTTCCCCGCCTAGGGCGGTTCCCGCGAGGCCATTGGCCGGGAAGGTCGTCTCCACCGGGAGGTATGTCGATTTCGACTTTCTCTCCCGGGAAGGGTTCACCATAGGTGAAAGACTTAGGGTCCAGGGCTTAGAGTTCTTCCTTACATTGGACCTCCCCACATATCCAGGGCTCGTTAGAGAGTTTTACGGTACTGTCCATCGGGGAGATGGGGGTATCGAGGGCACAGTAGCCGGTGTCCCTGTGTTTGTCACGGAGGATCTTATTGGCCACATCCTCCACCTTCCACTAGTAGGGGTGGCTCCCACACATCCCGAGGACAGAGTTGAGGCCCTTACGGCCGTTCTCGGGCATCCACCCCAGTCACCCGTAGACGAGGTATCCGCCAGCTCACTACCGATTGAGATGCGGATCCTCTTGAGTATACTGTCTAGGTCCATCTTCCCTAAGACAGGGAGATTTGATTTTGTAAATGAGAGGGACCTAGCTCTTATGTTCTATATGCTTCATGACACCCCAATCAACTTCCCTAAACTCATATATCGATACATGTGTGAGCCCCTAGATAGACCTAGGCTCACCCTCCCATATGGCATGATATTCACCCTTCTGTTTAGGGAGTACGAGGTTCCCATTCCTGAGGGGGAGCCCTTTCGCGCTTTGCGATGGACTGATCGCATGCGTGCGGGGACCCTACACAGGATGGGGTTTCGGAAGAGAGAGGGGGTATGGGTTAGGAAGTCTACCCTCACCGCTCAGACCACCAGACCTTCACCCAGTCCTGAGCCCGATTCAGACTACCCAGACCTTCCAGACCATCCAGACCTTCCATCCACTCCTCCTGCTCCTACCACCTCCGCCGGACCTTCCTCCTCGGCACCACCCTCTATGGCGGTCCGGATTGATCCTGAGCAGCTCCGGGAGCTGCGACAGGAGATAGTCAGAGAGGTGAGGGATGAGCTGCTTCGGGAGCTCCGAGGTGCGGTGCCTGCTCCCACTCCTGCACCCGTATCTTCTCAGTTGGTCCCTTCCTTGACAGCCGTGACTGACATGACGGCTCATGTACGGAAAGAGATCTACAATGTCCGGAGTTTGGTCCAGGCCCAGTTCCAGAGCATGAGTGAGGTCATGAGCACCACTCGACAGATGCGAGAGGACATAGGTCGTGACATGCACACCACCACCGAGGGGGCCGAGCGCTTGTCGAATGTACTCATCGACAAGCTGGACGCACTTCAGACGTCAGTGACTGGGCTTCAGACGTCGGTGACTGAGCTCTCCACTACACATAGCAGAGCCACTACGTCTATTATCACGCAGCTCGGACATGTTACAGATGCAGTCACCCTCCTCATGGAGCAGAGCCGATTGAGAGGAGGAGCACCATCCTCGAGAGGAGGAGCCACCTCATCGAGAGGGGGAGATACATCCTCGAGGGGGGGATCTTCATCCTCGAGGAGACCATAGATGTTCTTTTTGTTTTGTTTTGTATTGTTTTGCTTTACTTATTGTATGCTCAAATGTATTCACATTCATATCAATACAATGAGTAGAGATCTTATCTTCATTTCTGTGCCATTTGATGATTGGTTGTGCCATTTGTGCCATTGATTGTGTGTGATTACCTCCTTTTTGATATGATGACAAAAAGGGGGAGAAATATGTATAAAATATGTAAAAGGGGAGAAACATGGATAAAATATGTAAAAGAAATCAATAAAAAGATAAACTCTTAAAAACACACACAAATTTGTTCTAAGTGGATTCGGCACCTCGAGGCTCATTATCTCTCTTTTGGGGCTCCTAATGGAGTAATCTCCAGAATCTATTCAAGGGATATTCGGTGATTAGCTGAATCCTACTCATGAACAAATTGACAGATTTTCCCTCTAAAAACCAAAAAAAAATCAGTTCAAAAACTTCAAAGCATTAAAAGGAAATTCAGAGAATCAAAACATAGTTGAATGCATATGTTGAGGGGGAGAATCTGAATTTTAATCAAACTAAATCATTAATGACATATAAGCCAAACAATTGATTGCATAATATGAAAGCTTATATAATTCCAAATGAAAGGGGGAGCTTTAACTCCGAAATTTAATATTTCACTTCTTTCAAGCTTGGATAAATTGAATTACCAGACATTTGAATTCATTTATGGATTTTATTTCATTATTTATTGAGCAATTCATTTTACATATACTCAATGTTTTGTCATCATAAAAAAGGGAGAGATTGTGGAGTGATTGATTAAAACCCCATTTGATTTTGATGAGCTCAAAGCATTTGAGTATATCTTTTAATTACTAATGAATTCAATTGAGTGTTTCAGTGAAAATCCTGTCTAAGTGTCCCAAGACTTGGTTCATAATTGTTGGATAAGTTAAGGAGTCTGTTTGAACCAATGTCTGAGACTCGAGTCGACTCCCGAGTATCACGAGTCGACTCCAAGCGTATCAAGTTCACTGGCACGAGCTCGAGTCAACTCCAGATGAGTACGAGTCGACTCCGACTGAGAACAGACAGAAGAACAGAAAGGATCAACTCAGAACCTGTCAACGAGTCGACTCCTGAAGTGCGCGAGTCGACTCCAATGTTCACCAAGTCGACTCCAGGGAAGTAAGAGTCGACTCCAAGCAGTCACAGGCAGAAAAGTCAGAGAGCAGTTTTCGGGTCTGAGATTCGAGTCGACTCCGATGGTTGACAGGTCGACTTCAAAGAAAGCAAGAGTCGACTCTCAGCGGTACACAAAGAAAGTCAGAGACCATTTTATGGACTCTGAGATTCGAGTCGACTCCCGCAATACGCGAGTCGACTCCAAGACACCGCGACCCCAAGACAGACAGAAAACCAAGTTACTGCCTCTGAGATTCGAGTCGACTCTCAGACAGCTCGAGTCGACTCCAAGACAGCTTCACGTCAAAAGGCAGAAGACCATCTTTCGAAAACTGAGAGCCGAGTCGACTCCAAGGAAGTTCGAGTCGACTCCAAGACTGGACGAGCCAAAAGACAGAGGATCGGGAGTTCGGGCTCTGAGATTCGAGTCGACTCCCAGGACAGTCGAGTCGACTCGAGTGGACAAAATTCAAAATTGGATCCACGGACTTCAGTGGATGAGGCGACTCCAAAATTGCCAAGTTAGCTCCAGAAGTTGACGAGTCGACTCCAGGTCAAGACGAGTCGACTCCCAGTCGTGAAGGCAACTTTAATTCAAATTTGGAACAGTTGCCGAGTCGACTCCGAAAAAGCTTGAGTCGACTCCCGCTACAGCCGAGTCGACTCCTGATCGCGCGAGTCGACTCCAACCCACCAACGGTCATATTGTCAGGCTGCGCAGAGTGTTCAGAACGGGCAGAAAAAGCACTCTAACGGCTAGTTTCCGTGGGGGTTGGCTTAAATAGCCACAGAAGACTGTAGCAAGATAATAGAACAACTATTTCACTCCAACTAATCAAGCATTCAAGCTCTGCAACGTGCTCTTCAATGAAAAAGAGGAAGATCTGCATTTACTGCTTCCAACTACATCTTCCCAGCAATTAAAGCCTCCTTCTCCTGCATTCAAGTCGACTACTCTTTCAAGAGGAGACCAGAAGTTTAAGAAGCCATTCCTCATCTCCAATCTAAAAGCGTTTGAGGCTTCTTAACTTCATTTATTGTTCATATTGTTTTCATCTGCTTTTTGAGAAGCTCATTTTCTGTTTTCTTTCTACAACTTGTATTTACTTGGTTCAATCGGGGATTGAATCAAGGGGATTGAGGTTGGTTGGTGAGCCGAGTTAAAACCAACGTGTGTAAGGGTTCGATTGTGATCCCGGAAAAACAATCGGGGGTGGTTCTAGTCGGTGAGCCTGGGAAAACCGACCGAGTTCGTTGTGAGCTCGTAAAACAACAAGTTTGGTTGTGAGCTTGGAAAACAACCGGCTGTAATCCAAGGGGATTATAGTGAATTCCCAAGTGAGACTTGGAGAGTGGACGTAGGAGCAAGGGTTAGCTCCGAACCACTATAAAACTTGTGTTTGTGATTGATTGTCTCTCCTTCTTCTCATTTCATATTACTCACAGCACATAGTAATTAATTAAATAACTTGCAATAGTTTTTAATTAATCATCCATAACGTTTTAAATTATCTAAATTATTTTAAAACCCAATTCACCCCCCTCCCTCTTGGGTTGTCTATCTGGGCAACACTACTAAATCTATCACGTCCCGAACCCAGAGTGGAATAGACATCGCATACCTGTATAGCGGACTATACAAACTTGCAAGGCTACATATCATATCAAAGTAATAATAACTCCTAAAAATTTATTTAATCAAGTACTTATCCAAATGATTATTACAATAGTTCGAAAGTGACATAAGTCAATAATTGCTAACGACTAACATTAATCAAATAAAATGTTCTAACTGTTGGAAATTATATCCTAAATGTCAATCGTCAGCATATTGATGATTGAATTTTGTAAATGAATTGACAAATTAATATAGTGTTATTTGGCATTATTCATCATTTCATCTTCAAATGAACTCTTATATGATGAAGTCCTTAGGACTTATGTTATAATAAAGGAGGATTTATCTTTGAGTCCTTAAACTTGTTCGCGACCAAATGATATGTTGTTACTAGGACGACAACATTATCGAGATTAGGTTGTTGTGTGACATATACATTGGTTGTCCTCTTAACCAAGGAGTGTGGAGACACTGGTATGCCACACAGGTAAAGTGTAAGAGTACATTTCACCGAACGTGACCAACTCCGGAACACTCTACTGTCAAGAGATGTTTCGAGTGGATATGGGCATAAGTTTGGCCCTCTGATCTGAGACCGCAACATATGACTAGCAAGCAACTCATTGTACTTTGGTACCGGACTACCTGAATTTCTAATTCAGTGACGGAAGGTCACTGGGTGCAGTCAAGTACTTACGTAGTCAGTTGTGAGTCGAGATGGAATTGATCTCTCCTGAAAGCATGAGATAATGTCTTGTGATTAATTTAGCAAAACCTTGGCCAAGGTAATCCCAGTGAAGAGTGACGGGATATCTAAAGTTAATCACATAATGGATGTACTAATTATAGGGTTGACAGTGAGCTCTAAGTCATCCCGGCATTAGGAGTCAAAGGGATTGAATTATACAATAACCATAGTCCAGGATTCCAGAATATTTGCTTCGCATATATTCGGTCTATTCGGACGTCGGGTACCATTGCTAGATGGTCACATCGATTAGTATAGGAAGACGTTCCTATACTACTGACTTAGGATCGAACCTATGAAGTCACACGCATAGAAGTTTCTAGGTTGATCAAATGGCTGATTGATGATTAAGAATCATTCAAGGATAATTTGGTCAATTCGATTGACAAATTATCCAAAGCAAAAGTTGCATTAAAATAATTATTGAATTATTGAAGGATTAATTAGCAATTAGATTGCTAATGAACTTAATTTGATTAAGTAATTGGGCTTAGGTTGAGCCAAATTGAATAGGATTCAATTTGGGCTGCATCAGGGTTTGACCTAATTGGATTAGGTTCAACCCAAGTAGATTGAGCTCGACCCAATTGATGGGACTTGACCTAATTGGATTGGGCTTGATCCAAATCAATTAGAAGACCTTATTTGATGAGGATTATGAGTCCAAATAATCAGAATTGGATAAGAAGAAGAATCCCTAAATTTTAGGAACCCATCCTTATCTTCTTGGAGAAGATTGACACCTTGATTTATCCCCAATATTTTCCATGCTTATCCTCCTTATTTTTGGCCAAAAATTGGCATGAAAGAGAGGAGGTGTGGGGCTATATTTTCTATAAAAATGACGCCTTAAATATTTCTAGAAAGATTTAGATGAATTTCCTAATTTGTAGGGATTGCATGGCGCATGAATTCCTATCTTTTAGGGATCCAAAATGCACAAAATTTGGATATGTTTATCTCCTCTTATCTGCCAAACCATCAGAATTTTTTGGAAATTTTATTAGCCAAATTAGTTGCCTAAATTAGGTGTGAGGCATGGGGTGGTCTTTTGGCTATAAAAGACCCCCATGCCTTGGGTTCAAGATATACCACATTTAGAGGTTTCAAAAAATTCTGAAAAAATTCTCTGAGGGCCTCCATCCCTTCTTCTCCTTCTTCCTCACATCCATCCTCCATCTCCTTGAAAACAATCAAAGGTTGAGTATTTAGAAGGAGAAAGCTTCAGCCATTACAGCGTTCCTGCGCGAGCTAGCACTCCCGCGGAAGACGATCTACCTAGGGCTTCGCGTGTACTTCTCGTAGAGGCCATTCGTGTGCGTGGCTATGAAGTCAAGGATCAGATCCATAAGTTTCATCCATCATAAAAGGTATTAATTTAGCATTAATTATTTATTATGGTGTCAAGGTCTAGGTCCGATTCTCCGAGATTTTATCCTCTTTTGGGGCTCCTCACGGAGATATCTCCATAATCCATTCGATGGATATTCGGAGATTAATTGGAATAGAGTTCTTAAGTTTCAGATCTGATAGCTAATCATGCATAAAAGTTTTAGCATAATTGTTTAAACGATTCCGGCATAATCCTATGTGTTCTTAATGTACTGATTTCTAGATTTGATCTTGTAAGCATGCATGAATTAAATTGTTTGATTCATTTTTCCGCTGCATTTTTGAAACTTAAAAAGAACTACGTGTGGCTTGATCCCCCTTGTGAAGGGGTACGTAGGCAACCCGATCAGGTTCAGCCATGATTTTCAAAAAAAAAAATCAGAATGCTAAACACCGAAGAACCTAGGATTCACTTTCACTAACTAGACAGACTACAACTCTGATGACTGAAAGTATCTTCAAAGGATCTTGCGCACTCTCTAAGCCCCAAGCAATCATGCATCTCGATCTAAAAAAATAGAGAAAACATAATAATGAACTATCCTAGCCTAGTAAGCAACATAATGCCCCAAAGTGGGGATAAAACATGCTAAATAATTGTTGAGTTACGCCCCGTGCGATGCAACGATCGCGGCTGAATCTCGCACGCGACGTCGTTCATTGTATGAACGCGCCATAGATCGTAGAGTTCAAAAAAAATTTTGGATCCAAATCAAGAAGACCTTTGAACTCATGAGGGAGGAAAGATTATGATCTGAAGGAGGTTGATTAAATATCATAAAAATTGAAACAAAAATTAGAAACAAAAATTTGAAGATTTCATCTTCAAACTTTGTGCGGGTGAAAAACCACTGATGTCTGATGATCTTAGGAGGTTCCTGTTGGAGCCGCACAAGCGTCCGACCTCTACAGGTATCCACACGAGTACTCGACTATCTGAGATCAGATCTCACCAGAGTGTTAGCTCCTTCAGAAACTTCTCATGCCTATCAATAAAGAATAGAAGAAGATCAGTAACATACCTTCTTGAAGAAGAACTCTTTTTTCTTCAACCTTGCTCGCGATGGAGGAGGAGAAAGGAGGAAGCTGTTGGGTTGTGGAGCCTGATCTATTCCCTTTTTTCAAGACCCCTATGTGCACTATGGTGGTGGAGGATCAAGGGAAGACAATCCGGAAAGAGTTCGAGAAGATTCAGAGTTGAATTAACAAAGAAAAAACCTTCAGCAAGGTCCGAACTCGATTCCAGCAAACTTGGAGTCGACTCTGGCATGCAGGCAGACTTGGCACACTTTTTGGAGTCGACTCCAGATCCATAGGAGTCGACTCCCCAGTGTTGGAGTCGACTCGAGAACTCCAGGAGTCGACTCCCATAGGCAGACAGAGAGGCATTTTCGGTGGACTGTTGCCGAGTCGACTCACAGAATTGCGGAAGTCGACTCGAGCACGTTTTTACGTGAGGCTGAGTTATGAACCGGGTCCAAGCCAAGGTTTTTTGAGCCCTAATCAAAGTAAGAGATTGGGAGGTATATATAGACTTCTTGAGGGACACGAGAGGGGTGTGGCAACCTAGAGAAACCCTAGAACTCATTAACGAGAGATTTCAAAAGGAGATCCTTGGTGTGCATCAGGAAGACGACGTGTTGCTCGTCTTGAGAGAGATTATTTGCTGTGAAAAAAAAGAGTTTGTTCTCTTCTCTTGAATCTCTATAACTTCCATTGATCATATAGTGAAATATTGATCTTTGCGGCTGCGGACGTAGGAGCAAGGAACTCCGAACCACATAAACTTGAGTGTCTTGTGCATTTGCTATTGTTCTTTGATGTGTTCTTCTTTCTCCTATTATTCTATATATTCCGCAAGCGTAGGGTTGATCTCTAATAACTGGTATCAGAGCTTTCTGGTTCAAAGGAAAAAGTGGAAGCAATGGCGGCTGAAGAAGGCAAGGTCAAGATTGACAGATTTGATGGCAAAAATTTTGGTTTCTGGAAGATGCAGATCGAAGATTATTTATATCAAAAAAAACTTCATCTACCTCTTGAAGGTATGAAACCGAAAGACATGTCACAGGCCGACTGGGATTTAATGGATCGTCAGGCTTTGGAAGTTGTTCGCTTGACGTTGGCTAGAAATGTTGCGTTCAACGTTTTGGAAGAGAAGACAACAGCAGGTTTGTTGAAAGCACTGTCGAATATGTACGAAAAACCCTCGGCCTCCAACAAGGTGTACCTAATGCGTCGTTTATTCAATCTGAAGATGAGTGAAGGTTTCTCAATTACGGATCACATCAATGAGTTCAATCTGATTACGAGCCAGTTGAGCTCGGTGGAAATCAGTTTTGAGGATGAAGTTCGTGCTCTAATTCTTCTATCCTCCTTGCCAGAAAGTTGGGGTGCAACGGTGACAGCTGTAAGCAGTTCCTGCGGCTCAAACAAACTGAAGTTTGAGGAGGTCTGAAACCTGATACTCAGCAAAGATATCAGAAGGAGAGAGTCTGGTGTGAACTCTGGTTCGATCTTGAACACATCTGAAGGCAGAGAAAGAACTGTGCAGCGTAGTGAAAATCATGGCAGATTGAAGCCTAAGAGGAGGAGCAAGTCTAGATCGAAAGGTGATGGCTGCTGGCATTGTGGCAAGAAGGGCCCCACGAGAAAGAATTATTGGCTCAGAAAGAAGAATCCAAGCAAGGGGCAGAACGAGGAGTCCGTGAATGCAACCACAGATGAAGCCAATGATGCTTTGATTCTCAGCATGGATAGTCCTATAGAATCGTGGATACTAGACTCTGGAGCTTCGTTTCATTCTACCTCACGGAAGGAGTGTATGCTGAATTACACTGCAGGAGACTTCGAAAAGATTTATCTCGCTGATGATGAGCCTTTAAATATTGTGGGAAAAGGTGAAGTTCATATCAGGATGTTGAAATAGTCAGTGTGGAAATTGAAGAATGTAAGGCATGTTCCAGGCTTGAAGAGAAACTTGATTTCTATTGGGCAGCTTGACAGCGAAGGGTATGTTACTACCTTCGTAGGTGGTTCATGGAAAATCACCAAAGGAGCTATGGTGATAGCACGTGGGAACAAGTTGGGGACACTCTACATGACCAATGACACCAAGGATACGGTGGCATTAGCAGAGACAGGTGCAGATAGTTTTCTTTGGCATCGCAGACTCGGACATATGAGTGAGAAAGGCATGAAGATGATGGTGAAGAAGAACAAGCTAGCAGATCTGAAAACTGTTGATGTAGGTCTCTGTGAAGACTGCATATTTGGAAAGCAGAAAAGAGTTAGTTTCTCAAAGGGTGGAAGAACACCGAAGACAGAAAAGCTAGAGCTTGTACACACAGATGTGTGGGGGCCTTCACCGGTTGCATCTCTTGGAGGTTCACACTATTATGTCACGTTCATCGATGACTCTACCAGAAAGGTTTGGATTTATTTCATGAAGCACAAATCAGAGGTATTTGTCACCTTTAAGAAGTGGAAAAGTCTGGTGGAGAATGAATCTGATGCAAAGATAAAACGACTAAGGTCTGACAATGGCGGTGAGTATGACAACAGTGAGTTCAAGGAATTCTGTGTAGTGAATGGAATCCGAATAGAGAAAACAATACCGAGCACACCGCAGCAAAATGGGATGGCTGAACGAATGAACAGAACCCTGAATGAGAGAGCCAATAGTATGAGGATCCATGCTGGTTTGCCCAAGATGTTTTGGGCTGAGGCAGTCAACACCACAGCGTATCTGATAAACAGAGGTCCGTCAGTTCCCCTAGATTGCAAATTGCCTGAAGAAGAGTGGACAGGAAAAGTAGTAAATTTGTCACACTTGAGGATCTTTGGGTGTGTCTCATTTGTGCACATCAATGCAGAGAAAAGAGACAAGCTAAATGCAAAGTCCAAAAAGTGTTTCTTCATTGGATATGGTACAGATAATTTTGGTTACAAGTTCTGGGATGCACAAAACAAGAAGGTCATCAAAAGCAAGGATGTAATATTCAATGAGCGAGTTCTTTATAAGGGCAAGAATACTTCAGATCTTGAGAGTGCAGGGGAGCAAAGCAAGAAAAATCAGCAAGTTGAGTTGCAAGAGATTATAGAAGAAGATGTTGCCAAAAGAGTTCAGAAAAATTCTGAAAATTCAAAAACTGTTGCGGCACAACCTCAACCAAGTATACTGCAGCTGAGAAGATCTACAAGAATCTCCAGACAACCGGATAGATATTCATCCTCTTTACATTATCTGCTATTGACAGATGGAGGTGAACCCGAGTGTTATGAAGAAGCCACGGAAAGCGAAGATTCGGTGAAGTGGGAGTTAGCCATGAAGGACGAGATGAAGTCCTTGGATAGAAATCAAACTTGGAAGCTTAGTTCACTACCAGAAGGTAAGAAGACTTTACAGAACAAGTGGGTCTACAAAGTTAAAGAGGAACATGATGGCAGCAAGAGGTACAAAGCAAGATTAGTTGTGAAAGGCTTCCAACAGAAGGAAGGTATCGACTACACTGAGATTTTTTCTCCGGTAGTCAAATATTCAACAATCAGAGTGATTCTGAGTATTGTCGCAGCAGAAAATCTGTATTTGGAGCAGTTGGATGTTACAACTGCATTTCTCCATGGAGAGATTGATGAAGACATCTACATGCAGCAACCTATCGGCTTTGCAGTCCCTGGCAAGGAAAACTTTGTATGCAAGCTGAAGAAAAGTTTGTATGGTTTGAAACAAGCCCCGAGGTTGTGGTACAAAAGATTCGACGGATTCATGATCAACAATGGTTTTGCAAGATGTCAAGAAGATCATTGGTGTTATCTCAAGATACTTGATGGCAGTTTTATCATCTTACTCTTGTATGTTGACGACATGTTGATAGCCGGACCGAACCAACAAGAGATTGAAAGATGGAAAAAAGAGCTATCAAGGGAGTTTGCAATGAAAGACATGGGTGCAGCAAAACAGATGCTTGGGCTGAGGATTGAAAGGGATAAGGTGGATGGAACACTGAAGCTTTCTCAAGCTAACTACATTGATAAGGTGTTGAATAGATTCAATATGACAGATGCAGATCCTGTGAAGATACCTTTGGCGAGCCACTTCAAACTTTCAAAAGAGCAATCACCCAAGGATGATGAGGAGCTGAAGAAGATGTCAAGGGTACTATATGCTTCGGCCGTAGGCAGCTTGATGTATGCTATGATATGCACGAGACCCGACATTGCACATGCAGTGGGAGCTGTGAGCAGATACATAGCCAATCCGGGTAGACAACATTGGGAGGCTGTCAAGTGGATCCTAAGATATTTGAAAGGTACCAGAAATGTAGGCTTGTGTTATAGAAAAGGCAGTCAAACACTACAAGGTTTTGTGGATGCAGACCTAGGAGGTGATATTGACACTAGAAGAAGCACCGTAGGGTATGTTTATACCATAGGCGGGACAGCAGTGAGCTAGTTCTCACAGCTGCAAAAGATCGTTGCTCTTTTAACAACTGAGGCAGAATATGTTACCATTATAGAAGCCAGCAAGGAAATGATTTGGCTGCAGAACCTTCTGAAAGAGCTAGGTAGAGAGCAGAACTGTAGTGTACTATTCTGCGACAGTCAGAGTGCTATTCACTTAGCTAAGAACCCAATGTTTCATGCGAGAACGAAGCATATACAGCTGAGATATCACTTCATCAGGAAGTTGCTAGAAGATGGCAGTTTGTTACTTGAGAAGATTCAAGAAGCAAAGAATTCAACTGATATGTTGACTAAGATAGTCACTACAGAGAAATTGAGGCGATGCATGGCCTCAATTGGCCTCCAAAGATAGTTGAATGGAGGTGCCGTACAGAAAATACAGATCAAGATATGGAAGTTTGTTTATTTTTCAGATAGATGCATGACTGGATGTATCAGTCTCCAAGTGGGAGAGTTGTTAGGTTGTGGAGCCTGATCCATTCCCTTTTTTCAAGACCCCTATGTGCACTATAGTGGTGGAGGATCAAGGGAAAACAATCCAGAAAAAGTTCGAGAAGATTCAGAGTTGAATCAGCAAAGAAAAAACCTTCAGCAAGATTCGGAGTCGACTCTAGCAGACTTGGAGTCGACTCTGGCACGCGGCAGACTTGGCACACTTTTTGGAGTCGACTCCAGATCCATAGGAGTCGACTCCCCAGTGTTGGAGTCAACTCCAGATCCATAGGAGTCGACTCCCCAGTGTTGGAGTCAACTCGAGAACTCCAGGAGTCGACTCCCACAGGCAGACAAAGAGGCATTTTCGGTGGACTGTTGCCGAGTCGACTCGCAGAATTGCGGGAGTCGACTCGAGCACATTTTTACATGAGGCTGAGTTATGAACCGGGTCCAAGCCAAGGTTTTTTGAGCCCTAATCAAAGTAAGAGATTGGGAGGTATATATAGACTTCTTGAGGGACACGAGAGGGGTGTGGCAACCTAGAGAAACCCTAGAACTCATTAACGAGAGATTTCAAAAGGAGATCCTTGGTGTGCATCAGGAAGACGACGTGTTGCTCGTCATGAGAGAGATTATTTGCTGTGAAAAAAAAAGAGTTTATTCTCTTCTCTTGAATCTCTGTAACTTCCTTTGATCATATAGTGAAATATTGATCTATGCGGCTATGGACGTAGGAGCAAGAGACTCCGAACCATATAAACTTGAGTGTCTTGTGCATTTGTTATTGTTCTTTGATGTGTTTTTCTTTCTCCTATTATTCTATATATTCCGCAAGCGTAGGGTTGATCTCTAACAGAAGCTTGTGTTGGGAATTGTATCCTAAATGTCAATCGTCAGCATGTTGATGATTGAATTTTGTAAATGAATTGACAAATTAATAAAGTATTTTTTGGCATTATTCATCATTTTACATCTTCAAATGAACTCTTATATGAGAAGTTCTTAGAACTTATTAATGATAAAGGAGGATTTATCTTCGAGTCTTTAAACTAGTTCGCGACCAAATGATATGTTGTTACAAGGACGACAGTATTATCGAGATTAGGTCATTGTGTGACATATATGTTGGTTGTCTACTTAACCAAGGAGTGTGGAGATACTGGTATGCCATACAGGTGAAGTGTAGGAGTACATTTCACTGAACGTGATCAATTTCGGAATACTCTACTGTTGAGAGATGTTCCGAGTGGATGTGGATATAAGTATCCCTCAGACTTGAAATCACCAAAGTGATTAGCAAGCAACTCACTGTACTTTGGTACCGGACTACCTGAATTTTTAATTCAGTGATGGAAGGTCACTGGGTGCAGTCAAGTACTTGCGTAGTCAGTTATGAGTCAAGATGGAATTGACCCCTCATGAAAATAAGAGATAATGTCTTGTGATTAATTTAGCAAAATCTTGGTCAGGATAACTCAGTGAGGAGTCACAGGGTATCTAAAGTTAATCACATAATGGATGTACTAATTATAAGGTTGACAGTGAGCTCTAAGTCATCTTGGCATTAGGAGTCAAAGGAATGAATTATACAGTAACCATAGTCCAAGGTTTCAGAATATTTGCTTCCAATATATTCCGTCTATCCGGACATCGGGTATCATTGCTAGATGGTTATATTGATTAGGGTAGAAAGTCGTTCCTATACTACCGGCTTAGGTTCGAACTTATGAAGTCACACGCATAGAAATTTTCTGATTGATCAACAAGGCTGATGAATGATTAAGAATCATTTGAAGATAATTTGGTCAATTTGATTAGCAAATTATTTTATAAAGTAATTAAAGTAATTATTGAAGGATTAATTAGTAATTAAATTACTAATAAACTCAATTTGATTGAGTAATTGTGCTAAGGATAAGCCAAATTGAATTGGATTTAACTTTGGGCTCAATCAGGATTTTGACCTGATTGGATTAGGTCAGAACCAAAAGGACTTAAGCTGATCAAATTAATTTTAAATTAATTTATGCTTAATTGGGGATTGACCTAATTGGATTAGGTCCAACACAAAGTAATTAATTCAATTTGATTGAGTTTGGATGAGCCAAAATTGAATTAGATTCAATTTGAGCTCATCAAGGCCTGACTTGATTAGATTGGGTTCAACCAAATTGCTTTGTTTTAATCCGGATTTGACCAAATTTGATTAGGTGCAACCCAAGGGGATCAGGCTCAGATGATGTGGCAATTAGTGGTGACATGGAATTGGATTTCATGAATTTTAAATAACCCAAAATTAATGCATGGCGCATGAACCCATTGCTTGACACTTAGCGACATTGCTTGGTGTTTTAAGTTAAATTCAAATATTAAGCAATGTGTTAAATAATTTTAATCACTCAAACCATCAGCCAAGGTGGCGTATGAGTTTTTGAATGGATTAAATTCGAATTTCAAAGGGTGAGTTCGAAAATATGAAGTCTTTTGCCTTGCCGCATGGAATTCTGCATCACTCCCCCCTTGCGCATGTGTTTAAAGTTTGAATTTATATCAGATATGGTTGAGATCTGATTTGGGTTGTTCCTATTCCATTGCATGTACCAACTAAAGTAGGATTTTAGGAGCTAATTTTTGAATTTTGAATGAAATTCGAATGACATTAAAAGGGGTCAAAAATGGGTGCCGGGCGCCGGCTACACATTGCATTGCAGCTTTCTTCCTCACACGCCTCCTTCTCCTCTTCCTTCTCCATTTTAGCTAGATTTTTCGGGGTGAATATCTGAAAGATTCAAGATTAGATCTGAGTCCTCTACTTCCCCTACCAACCTAATCTCCATCTACTTCAAAACGATTGATCAAGAGTTGATTGAATCCCGGCGAGCAGATTTCAGCCTTCAAGTGTTCTGCAGCTGCTAGCGCTGTTGTGGAAAAAGATCATTCAGGGCTTTGCGTGTACTTCTCATAGGGGCCATTCGTGTGCATGGCTGTGAAGTCAAGAATCAGATCCACAACTTTTATCCATCATACAAGGTATTAATCTAGCATTAATCATTTATTATGGTGTCAAGGTTTAGGTCTAATTCTCCGAAGTTTTACCCTCTTTTGGGGCTCCTCACGGAGATATCTCCAAAATCCATTCGATGGATATTCGGAGATTAATTGGAATAGAGTTCTTAAGTTTCAGATCTGATAGTTCATCATGCATAAAAGTTTTAGCATAATGATTTAAACGATTTCGGTATAATCTTGTGTTCTTAATGTGCTGATTTCTAGATTTGATCTTGTAAGCATGCATGAATTAAATTGTTTGATTCATTTTTTCGCTGCATTTTTAAAACTTAAAAAGAACTACGTGTGGCTTGATCCTCCTTGTGAAGGGGTACGTAGGCAACCCGATCAGGTTCAGCCATGGTTTTCAAAAAAAAAAAAAAACAGCATGCTCAATACCGAAGAACCTGGGATTTACTTTCAGCTTGCACCGTGGATCTTCCATGCCTTGCTGCCATGGAAGAAGAGGAAGAAGAAGCCCTCTTGCTGCTGTGGAGAAGGAGGAAGAAGCTTGGGCATGAGAGGAAAGAAGTGTGCACACCCCTTGGGTTCTCTTTTCACCCTTCCAATGCCGCCTTGGAAGAGGAAGAAGGCTTGCACCTTGCTGTCGTGGGAGAACAGGAGGAGAGGGAGAGGGAGGAGGCGTGGAGAAGAAGAGAAGAAACTCAATTAATTCATCTCACACGCCCCAATGCATCCCTTTTTATAATAGGTGGCTTAGGGTTTTTCAGGGCTTATCATGACAAGAGATAAACTTTACCTTTGCCGCCCACCCTAGGATTAATGCCAAGTGTCCATGGCGCATGATCAAGTGGATTAGAATCCACTTAGGTGGCACCTCAAATCAATGCATGACATGTATTCTTGGATCAAGAGATTAGAGCCTAATCACATTGGGCTTGAACCTCTTTCATGGCGCCACGGTTGAGTCCCAATCACATTAGGACTTGTCCCTTAATTAGGCTAACTCCTAATCACATTATAAGAATTAGATGGAGCGCCATGCATCCTACAACGCCATGTAGACTTTAGAGTCCGCATGATGTGAACAGAAACTTAATGCATTTTCATCCTACGATGCTATGTGGACTTTAAAATCTGTATGGTGTGAATACGACTTAAGGCATATTCCAAGAATATACCCTAATCTAACCAGGGTTAAATCAATCATGAGCCCAACTCAATTTGGGTCAAATCCAATTTGATTTGGCTCATCAAATCAGCCCAATTGTAATCCAATTGCAATCAATTCCACTTAATTCTTCTTCCATTAACTCACTAACACTTAGTGGGTTAATTCAATCACCAATCGCATTAATAATTGACATGAATTGTGATTCCAAATCATAATTATGATTGTCTGAATAATTAAATCCTCTATGTGTGTGACCCCGTAGGTTCTATTCTGACTGGTAGTGAGACATATTGAGATCTCTATCTCAGTATCACTGAAACTCTTTTTAGTGGACTGAAACAATTTCAGTTCTACTATCAGGGTTCACTGATTAACAAGTGAATGCCTTCGAGTCTCACAATCCACTAGTGACACCTAGCAGTATATGGTGGCAACCCAGTAGAATAAAATTTCTGAACCTCTAGATGCAGTTAGCGTATGATACAGTTCTTCTATTATGGATCTCGACAGGACGGAGATTATGGATAACTCGTCTAACCCCATCGTCCGTCATATGTCAAATTTATTCGACTTCGAGTTTGAGATATGAAAAACTCTTTTTCCAAAATATTTGATCAGAAATTTATCGAACTTAGTCTCATAAATTACATAGGATCACTCCTAATCTATCAAGATCGATAGATCACATCTAGATGCAACCATATTCCAAAATGAACCTACTGCAGCCAATCTGCACCATAAGGATCCGTATAGCTAGAGCCCAAGTTTACATGCTCGTCAAACTATAGTAACCTCATAGTGAATGGCTGAGGCATCGCAGGTCAAAGGACCAGTCATACAATTATAGCATAAGTAGTTGCTCACGAGTGGATAGAAATCCATATGACTACTTTCTTTGGTCTCGCTCAGTATCTTGTTCTCTAACAAGTACTTACACAATCACTCTAATGTTTCTATACTGTGAACTCGAGACTCATCCATCTAACTAAGTGATCTGTGCACTAATCTCATCGGACCGATCACCGTCCCTCGTGATGGATCCATTGATCAAGAATATTTAGAAATTAATCCCTAATAACACATGCCTCAAATCTCAACTCCTTGAGAATATGTGTTATCATCTTATTAATATTTTGGACAATTTATGGACACATACAAATATGAATGAATAATAAACTACCTAATCTTATTAATCAATAAGAGTTAAATTACAAATTTATGCTCCAGATTATAAATATGCGTCAGTCACATTGGCTTCTAGGACATACTTCTAACAATAGTTAGTTAAAGGCATAAAATATTGACTGAGAATAAATTGTTTCTTGAATAATGCATATTTTTTTTAAAATATTGACTGAGAATAAATTGTTTCTTGAATAAAGGCATAAAATATTGCCTGAGAATAAATTGTTTCTTGCATAATGCATATTTCTTTTAAAATGTACTATAGCTTTTACAAAAAATGCCAGAAATAGAAATCAAAAATAAAAAATCAAGCTATAGCCACATAACCTAATGATATGGGTTGCACAAAGTACCAAAAATCACTATTATTAACCATCAGTGGCATGGTGTCTAAATACCACTATTTTAATTACTGGTGGTGCAGTGTCGAAACTAGTTTCTCACAGATTATAACTCGATGGAGCCAATAAATAATCTCTATTGGTGGTGCCAGAACAGATCATAGACGTGCCGAGAATGCATATTTATAAAATATTTTTTTTTATGATTTGCCAAGTCACATTTTTTAGATTTGATAATATAGTATATAATATAATTTAAAATAATCATAATATTAACATGCCTTACCTATTTAACTAAGTATAAAACAGTTATCATAATTAATATTTAATCAAATTACTATTATTTTACAAAAAATTGAAAATTACACTTTGAAGCATCAAGTTACTTACCTTTTATCACTTTAAAATTTTATCCCAGTTAGATGGGCCAGAAATATCTGTTTTAATATAATTAAAACATTATAAATTTCATCATCATTTCAGAAGTCAAACAGAGTCAAAATTAAATACTATTGGAGAATGACATCATACCCCCAAATCAGGTCGGTCGTGTGAAAGTGTCGGACTGCTCAGGTTGGTCCGAGCAAGAAGAATTTAACTAGTTAGGTAAAGATCAAAAGTAGCCAAATTTTAAAAGATTTAGTTGGGGCTAAAGTAATAGATTGATCTACTGTCTGGGTATCGAAGCAGTTCAGGGCTTCCATAATGGAGCCAACTGGGATCCGAATAAAAAGAGACAGAGCTTCATGCTTGATATGCATAAAGAAGGATAGGGCAATTTGAGCGGTAAGTGCCCGGCACCCCAATAGGTCAAATCAAAGCAGAATTCATCTGATCACACTCGCACTAGGATACAAGAGTTTGGATAGAGATCAGGGTAATCAATTCTAACAATATTCGGAAAGGGCCAAGGTGGGGGTTGGCGTGCCGCCCATCAGCCATGGATTAGGAACCTTTATCGGATTGATCCATAATCACCGAGAGAGGTACAATATCTGGATCCAACATCTCTAGAGAGTGAAAGTGGAGAAAGAAAGTCTCATAGAGAGAGAGAAAGTCCTGTAGAGATAGAAATATAAGAAAGAGAAACCAAGAGAAAGAGAAGAGAGAGATGAGAGGAGAGAGAAAGAGGAGAGAGGAGACTCTCTCTTCTTTCTTCTCAAAATAGGGGAGAGCTGACTCTTCTTCTCTTCTCGAAACCATGGTCATGCGGCCAAGGGTGGTCAAGCTTTAGTGATGGTGGCCAAGGGTAGTTATTAGCCGCTACACCATCAGTGTCGGTGGTTGGCCGACGGTGGAGAGAAAAAGAAGAAGGCAGATGCTACGTCGGCCCAAAGTAGGAAGAGTTGGATAATGCAGCTCACTGGCTGGCAATCAAGGCTCAGCTGAGGTAGTAAAGCTTGATCAAAGCTCCAGCAGGAACCCCGGCCTATTCCGGCAGCCGGTGGTGGCGAACAAGGAAGGAAAAAGGGGCCAAAATAGAGTACTCTGCTTTTGGACGAAGGCCCGGTGATTTGCGGACGTAATTCAAAGAAAATCAATGGCTAAATGATTGGAAAAAGAAGTGAAGAGGTTGCCTCGGGTCTTACCTCAATCCGGTGATGATTCAACGAGGTTTCCGGTGAAGAATCGAGGAGAAGACTCGGAGAGGAAGATTTGAAATCGGCGGCGATTTCCGACAATTCTCGTGGTGAAAATCAGAGGAAGGGGAGGAGATTAAATATACAACTTATCCAAGTTTGATTTGAACTCGGATTGCCCTCGGGAAGCATTCTTTTCTGCCGGAAATCAGAATCAGAGTCTTCTTCTCTGCTTTATCATGCCACAGGCATAGTCGGGCTGGGCCTGGCCCTCCTTCCGGCCGGCCCACAAGCCCACAGGACTAGGTTGGTCATGGGTCGGGCTGGGCCTCGCCATAAGCCCAAAAGATTTTTTTTTTTTTGTATATTTTGGGCCAAATTCAACTGGGCTGGTCAAATGGACCACGCCCAATTCCCTTAAAGGGCTAAGTCTTACTTATTTTTAAATTTTGGGAGTAGTCAAAGTTTGGGACATGGTGCTTGCGGAGAAGAAAGGAGAGAAGCAGGAAGCTCAACTTAGGGAAGAAGGACATGCATCTCCAGAATTTTCACTATATTTAGAGAGACCCAAAGGGCACGGCCATATGATGTTTTCAGATTTTCCTATTGGGGCATGTGGATCTTCTCGCACAAGATCAATCCCAAATCCTGCCCCATCACTGGTGGTGGACCTTGTATCTGGTGTATCTGGATACTCTCTCACAAGATCCATTCCAAATCCTGGCCCACATTGGTGAAGTACCATGTACGAGCCGTTAGCTTGCGAGGGGTGTTCTTGGATCGGGACACAAAGTGGCATTGCTGGTGGGCCTAGTTCTCTTCCCGGAAACGGACGCGTGGCTCTGATATCTGGATACCCCATCTTTTCGTTTTTTGGGCTCACGTGGGACTTTGGAAGCAAGTGTCAAAGAGAAGAAAAGGGCCGATGCTTTTCACGGACTTTCCACCGTTGATAAAAAATCGGAATAGCGGGTGCTATTTCTCCGGGATCGTGGCTGCATCCTTCGCGCCAAAGAAGGATGCCCCTGCCTTCGCGCCCGTGAAAAAGATCGCGTGTGACGTGGGAGACTGTAGCGCTCTCCAGACAGTGCATGTGCATTAATAGGCAAATCGGACACAGACTAAATTGTTTTCTATATCATGCAGCCCTCTAAAAAAAATCATTTGGCCATGTTAGAAAACTCTTCTTTATAATTATACCAGATTGTAGCTCTTAACTCTGCTGATTGTACTTATACTAAAGTAAAATGAGCAAATATTGTACCAAAAAAGGAAAAAATAGTGTATCAATTATTTGCAGATATGTGCGGTGGACGATCCAATGATCACCGCATCCCATTTCCAAAGGTCTTACCAAGAAAAAGATTTATTTGGCTCAATTCTTTTGTACTTTTATTTTTCTAATCATTGAAAATAAGATAACTTAAAAAAAAGTTGTAACAATCTCAAACTTAGACTCGTTTGGTACTTGACAAATTTTGGCGCACCTAAACTTATTACTCAAGCAAATGACCGTCCACATTGGACTTGGCCCGTAGTTTAATAAATTTGTCAAAAAGAACGGTTGACATATAATTTTTTGTAGAACAAAAATAAGCTACTTATTTGTTGATTGCTACTACACTTCTACTCTCGTTTGAGCTACACCACCTCTAAAAATAATGTATCTCATTGGCCTCATTAAGTCTTTTATAACCTCCATTTATAACTACAAACCCAATTCGATGGTTCTGTCCACCATAAGTATGAGCCAAGATATAGCAATATTAAAGTATATAATTATTTTTCAGAAAAAAGTAATAAACCCTTTTGCTAGTGAAATCATCTGCTTTCATGTAGTATTACTTCCTAAATTTTTGATGTCAAGTCCATGATTAAATATTTTCTTTCGAAAGCCATCTTAGACTATCAACCATCACAAAAAAATAAATCCCATCCATTGATATTTGTGAAAGATCTACGTACATTGATAAATAAAAAGTAATGAAAAGAGACTAGAAACATTCTCTCTATAATTTCATATCAGCTATTAGAAAATGATAACTAAGATCTTCTGATGGCGGTGAACTTAAGCCACTATCACCGCACTCAAAAAGCGCCACGATTAAAAAAACGCTCGCTAAAAGCGCTTCGTTAAAAGGAAGAGGGAGAACTCGATAAGATATAAGATACACTCTACTCTCGCTCTACTCAGTTGAGTTGATCTCTGCGTTGCTCTCTCTCTCTCTCTCTCTCGGAGCTAGGGCAATGGCTTCTTCGTCTTCTCTGTTACCGAATCGTTCCACGATCTTCTCCCATCCCAGATCCATCATTCGATCGCGCGATCTTCGATCAAGGAGCACCGGCAGATCCAACGTCTTCCTGAGCAAGCTTGGGGGCTATCCCCCCGCCTCCAGGCCTCTCTCCGTGAGAAGCGCCGCCGGCGATCGGGAGGCCAAGGATCCGGTATCCGAGGACGGTAATCCTGATCCAGTGCTTGGCTTCTTGGTTCGAAACCTTTGCTTTTGGAGAATTTAGATCTTGTTCTTGAGTTGGGCTTTGATCTTTGCTCTATAATGGTCTTCTTTTAGTGAAAAATTTTCTTGATGATAAATGAAGCAGTGCTCACAGTAGATCGTTGCCTGTTTCTTTCTTTAGTGTATACGGGAACTTTCGTGGTGGTCGTTGTGTCTAAGGGCTCTCATTGGTTGCTTATGACAGCCAGACCTGGATGCTTTTTGTGATTATCGAACTATTTCTTGGACTTCGTTTCTTTATTTGAGTTTCGGTGATGGATTGACAGTGAAAGCTCTATTGTGGGAGGCTTTGTCTAGGATTTAACGTCAGTTTCCGCTGCAAACCTAATCCTGACTGAACCATACATGTTCAGCTCGTCCTTTCGTACAGAAATTTGAGTTATGAACAACAGGAAAACAAACGATCCTTTTTTTCGTATGTTATGTATGTTGTGGTTCTGAGCTTGATCTTTGCTTCCATTCGGGGCTTTTACTGTGGGAGGAGGAGAAGTCTGGAGAGCGGGAAGAAGCCAACTTAAATTGCTGGGAGGTTGCCCTTGTTGACCTGATATTTTGAAAGTGCTTTTCAGGGAGTACTAGCCAACCGTGTACATAAGTAATGGATCATGACATGCCATTACTCGGTAGTCTGTTCCAAATGAAATTCGCTTACTTTGGGACAGAGGAAAATTTCTTTTATTTGAGATTTCATGTAGATTAGCATTTAGGATTTTGATACTTTTCTCCCTTATGTGTTCATGTACCACCTTTTTTACATGACCACCACATCGAACAAGTTAGATGTTTGCTCAAGCTCCTTCCACATTGTTTATGATTCGGTACATAAATAAAATTGGTGGCATCGATGCATGTGGTTCAAAATGTTGATACCCTTATGGTAATGGTTATGGTCCTATTAGATATCCATAATTATTGCAAACTCAGTATGTAGAAAAAATATATATTTTTTAAAATCTCCAGTCTGAGAGAAATTTAAAGCTTCTACCATCATAGCTATCTTTTCTTCGTTTCAATTTTCTGTCCAATTTCCTATCCTGCAGTTGTTCTATGTATCTTATTAGTTGTTGTGATATAGGTGTTCCAAGCACTCTAAACTCTTCAACATATGATCCCTCTGCCATTGTATCAAGTATCAGGTACCATGCTGAGTTCACACCCTCATTCTCTCCAGAGCATTTTGAGCTTCCCAAGGCTTACTTTGCAACTGCTGAAAGTGTTCGCGATGCACTTATAATAAATTGGAATGCAACATATGATTACTATGAAAAGATGAATGTAAAACAGGCGTACTATCTGTCAATGGAGTTCCTGCAGGTCTGACAATTGGTTCCCTACATTTGTCCCCATGATTAATACATTTATTTAATTAATATTGTTGATTTTCATTCTTTTGTTCTGAACTGTAGGGAAGAGCACTCTTAAATGCAATTGGTAATCTAGAGCTGACTGGCAAGTATGCAGAGGCATTAAGTCAGCTAGGTCATAATCTTGAGAGTGTTGCTAGTCAGGTTAGATAATGTTTGTTTACATATTTCCAAGTTCCAATTTTATATGAATATGATGTATTCATCTGCAATTTATTGAGACTGACATTGTTCCTTTTTTATGCGGTAAATGAACAAATCAGAAAAAAATTAAAAAAATCTATAAATGCCAAAGTTTCTGTTGTTTCATTTAACTTTCATTATATGCTTCAGGAACATTCATATGTCAATGTTAAAACATGTTGTTCGAGTGCTTAATATGCAGGAACCAGATGCTGCCCTGGGAAATGGTGGTTTAGGACGTCTAGCTTCATGCTTTTTGGATTCTCTGGCAACATTTAACTATCCAGCGTGGGGTTATGGACTTAGATATAAATATGGTTTGTTCCATCAGAATATTACAAAAGATGGTCAGGAGGAAGTTGCAGAAAGCTGGCTGGAGGTGTTGTTTTCTCTTTCCTTTGCAACATATACATAATTCTTATTTCATTTCTTTGCAGCTTTTATCATTCTTAGATCAAATCATAACTATTTTCAGAATCTAAGATTATAATTCTTTGTATTATTCTGATTGCTGAAATCTTGATGGTTTTTATTCTTTGTGTGCATAATCTCCTTGCAGATGGGAAATCCTTGGGAAATTGTAAGGAATGATGTCACATATCCTGTGAAATTTTATGGAAAGGTAGTCGTTGATTCGGATGGAAGGAAACACTGGATTGGTGGGGAGAACATAAAGGCTGTTGCATATGATGTTCCCATACCTGGATATAAGACTAAAACCACCATTAACCTTCGACTTTGGTCAACAAAAGTACCATCACAAGATTTTAATTTGCAAGCTTTTAATGCCGGAGAACATGCCAAAGCAAATGAGGCTCATGCAAATGCCGAAAAGGTTGTCCTTTGCTGCTCAAATTCAGTTGCAAATGATACTAGCTAAATGATTTAGTTCCTTCTGCGATTTCTTTCTAGATAATTGTCTTTGCTGAATTGTAGAATGTCTAGCTCTAGTCCAAGACCTATTGAAACTATAAGTTAGATTTTGTGATTTTGAGATGTAAACTTACCATTGGATAGATGAATAGATTAAATAAAGCATCTTAAATGTATCCGTTATAATGTTATTAAACACTTTCAAATCATTCTCATGGTCGTTGCATTGGAAACAGAAAATATTTTGAGTAAACTTCTTCAAATTATAACTAATATTTTAGCAAACTATATTGCTTTTATTTGTCTAAATGTTTTTTAATATCTTCAACTGAAGACCTTGATGCGAGGTCTGCTATAGAATTTCAGAGTAGGTAAACTTGATTATATCAGCATCATTGACTTGAACTTTAACAAGTATGGTGTCCTTTTACCTTTTTTTTGTTTCAGATATGCTATATTTTATACCCAGGAGATGAATCAATGGAGGGAAAAATTCTTCGTCTGAAACAGCAATATACACTTTGCTCTGCATCACTTCAAGATATTATTGCTTGTTTTGAGAGGAGATCTGGAAAATCAGTAAACTGGGAAGAGTTTCCTAACAAAGTTGCAGTTCAGATGAATGATACCCACCCAACTTTATGCATTCCAGAGTTAATTAGAATACTGATTGACGTGAAAGGTTTGAGCTGGAAGGAAGCCTGGAACATTACTCAGAGGTACTTACCTGCCATATATTATTTTTGCATGTAAGAATGTACACATACATTATGCAGATATTTTTCTTGGTGTGAGCTTATGATTGAACAGAATTGGCATAAGAATCAACACATGCTAGAAAAGTTATCTAGGCATATATGAAATGATTGATGATTTGTTCACTCATGTGAAATGATTGATATTTTCCTAAATATTTGTAATCCAATTAAAAATTTGAAACTGCTACTAGAGCAGGTGATCAATGAAATGCAATAACCACATGAACTCTATATGCATTTATTTCTCTAAATGTACAACAATCTCTGAACAGATAACTGACTTCACTTGTGGATCAGATGATGCTTCTGGCTGCAACATCTTATCTTGTCATTCAATTTAGCAAACAATGTGTGAACAATGTGAGTACAGATTGATTGGAAACATATGAGTGATGTCATGATTTTCTTGGTAATGTTTCAGAATCAGTCTTACAATATATGACACTGACATTGATTTTCTAGCTCTTTTTCATTTTAATTTTTAGAGTTAAGATTTCTTTATTGTGAATAACTGATACCTTAGCTGGGAGTTGCATCAAACATGCGAACAGTAATTGTTGCAACTTGCAAGCCTCACTTTTTATCATTTTATTACCTCTCATGCAGAACTATGGCGTACACAAATCACACAGTTCTTCCTGAAGCTTTGGAAAAGTGGAGTTTGGATCTCATGCAGAAGCTGCTTCCTCGACATGTTGAGATCATAGAAATGATAGATGAGGAGGTACATTTAATATTTCATATAGATACATGTCTAGTTAGCCAAGCTTTTCATCTTGGGGCCTCTATAATTTTGTTTTCTTGGATACGAAACAGTTGATTAACAATATAATTTCGGAGTACGGAACAGCAGATCTTGTACTTCTAGAGAAGAAAATGAAGGAGATGAGGATTTTAGAAAATGTTGACTTTCCAGCTTCTGTCATGCAATTGTTTGTTAAGCCAAAGAAAATATCCCGCATTAAACCTAAACAAAAAAAACTATTAGTCAAAACCTTAGAACCTTCCGGCATGACTGTGGATGAAGAAGTTGAATCTGAAGAAGTTGAATCTGAAGAAGTTGGATCTGAAGAAGTAGAATCTGAAGAAGTTGAACCAGAAGAAGTTGAATCTGAAGAAGTTCAACCAGAAGAAGTTGAATCTGAAGAAGTTGAACCAGAAGAAGAGGATCTTGGCGATGAAGAGCCAACACTTTTAAAATCAGTTCGTATATTGCCAAAAATGGTTCATATGGCTAATCTCTGTGTAGTTGGTGGACATGCGGTGAATGGAGTTGCTGAAATTCACAGTGAAATTGTGAAGGAGGATGTATTCAACAGTTTCTACAAGGTAATTATTGTTGAAGGCATGGTTTTCTATTCCTATCTTTTAGTCTCAGCCAGCCAGTTGCATAATGGCAGCTCAATAAATTGTTAATGTTCTTTTGCTTTTTTATGCTTGATCATTTACAGTACATGCTACTGATCTACTGGGCAATTTTATGTTGTTTTCTGTCAGTTGTGGCCTGAGAAATTTCAAAACAAAACAAATGGGGTAACTCCAAGACGCTGGATTAAATTCTGCAATCCTGATCTAAGTACTATAATTACTAAGTGGATTGGTACAGATGATTGGGTTCTGAACACTGAGAAACTGGCAAAACTCAGGAAGGTAATTATAGTAACTTCATTCATTTTTTTCATCATTTTGGTCCAATTGTTCCAATTGATAGTGTGCTATCAAGTTATTAATAAAAAGAGAGCAAAATTTACTTGCAATGCCCTGATTTAGCAATGAACTATGTGGGACAAAAGTTTTACTAAATAAGCCTTGTATTTTTTCTACTCCGTGCGCGCGCGCCCTTTTTAGTATTTCTGCATCAAAAAATCCTTTCCCATAACTGGGAACTGCTCAAAGCAATTGATCCATCTGGTCACCTGACAATTTCTCATACAACTGAATCAGCATTCTTGAATTATTTTTCTCATGAACAAAAAAATGCAACTTCACTACAGCTTGCTGATAATGAGGATCTCCATTTGGAGTGGAGGGCTGCTAAAAGAAGCAACAAGATGAAGGTTGTTTCTTTCATAAAAGAGAAAACAGGATATGTTGTCAGTCCGGATGCGATGTTTGATATACAGGTTACTGCCAAATTTTAATTGAACAGTGGTTTATTTCATTTGTTATTGGGGTGGCTGGCTAACTAGTTATCATACCAGGTGAAACGGATACATGAATATAAACGTCAGTTGTTGAATATCTTAGGAATTGTCTACCGCTACAAGAAGATGAAAGAAATGAGTGCCAAAGAAAGGATATCTAGCTTTGTTCCGAGGGTCTGCATATTTGGGGGTAAAGCATTTGCTACATATGTGCAGGCCAAGGGGATAGTAAAGTTCATTACAGATGTTGGGGCTACCATAAATCATGATCCTGACATTGGAAACCTATTGAAGGTATGTTTAGCTCTGGAATATCAGCAATGAACTCTGGATTTCTCATTCTCTTTCTGTCAGTTTTCCTGACCACTTCTTTCTGCTAATGAATTCTCTGAACGATGAACCTATTTTCTCCATTAAGTTTGAAATGTTGGTCAGACTGATAATTTAATCCATTGGCAACTCTGTTGGTTCATTTCTTTCATAAAAAGTTTATATATATATATATATATATATATAATGTAATTTTGTATGTCTCTATGTGTGCCTATGTGTATGTATGTGTGTATGTAATTATGTGTATTTATGTACGTGTGTATCTGTGTGTGTTGAATCATTGGTTAAGTCCAATATTTAGTAATTTTTGTAATGTTGTGGTCATAAAATGGCTCAAAGAGTTGAAGAGTTTTTCCCTCCTTCAGGTTGTCTTTGTTCCAAATTATAATGTCAGTGTGGCAGAGGTGCTTATTCCAGCCAGTGAATTATCTCAGCATATCAGGTAAATCATTGCTTCCATTTTGTAAATATATACTTAAATCTGGTTATCAGTTAGTGTTTCATAACACACACAGAAATTTAAGACCTTTAGCTATAACTGATCAAAAGAAAATTTTCCTGTGATGTTTGTTCATCAAATGTAAGCTATTGAGGACAAATTTAATTTGCAACCATGTTGCTCAGGGTGACATGCTATTATAACATGAATCCATGATGGTGCCTTTGGTATCATTAAATGAGTAGAAAATTAAGACATCATATGTAAAATTTCCTTTAGTCATCATGATCACTTTCTTCTATTATGTGGCCAGTACTGCTGGGATGGAGGCCAGCGGAACCAGCAACATGAAATTTGCTATGAATGGCTGTGTTCTGATTGGAACATTGGATGGTGCAAATGTCGAAATAAGGCAAGAGGTTGGTGAAGACAACTTTTTCCTCTTTGGTGCTCGAGCTCATGAAATTGCAGGTTTAAGGAAAGAAAGAGCAAAGGGAAAGGTATGTCAGTGGAACCAAAATTATGTGTGAGAAGTAGTAGAAGTGTAGAACTGTAGAAGTTTCATGATTGGCTATCATTTCCAAAGTTTACTTAACTTGTCTACTTATTATTATGGACATTTATGTTCTCTATTTGTCTATAGTTTGTGCCAGATCCAAGATTTGAGGAGGTCAGGAAACTTGTCCGTGATGGTGCTTTTGGAAGTTATAACTCTGACGAATTAATTGGATCCTTGGAAGGGAATGAGGGATTTGGTCGTGCAGATTATTTTCTTGTTGGCAAGGACTTCCCTAGTTACCTCGAGTGCCAAGAGAAAGTTGATGAAGCGTACTGTGACCAAAAGGTAAGATGTATCAAATAATTATTTATCCGGCTTGTAATATAGGTACATGTGCATATATGTATGTCAAGGTACGTCGTACCGCCCGAAGTGAGCGGTACGGGCCATACCGTACCGGTACTTAGTACGGTTGGCGTACCGACATTCTGTATGCCAAAAAAATTTTATATCGTACCATACCGACGCTATGCTAGTGTGGCATTGGTACGGAGTCCGGTACCGAGACGGCGAACCTTGATGCATGTATTTGTGTAATGTCCTTAAATCATTATCTACAATGATATTAGTATTTATATTTGATATATTGGTGCTCATGCTGCACTTTGTTTGCATATCTACCAAATTTATGTCATTAATGCTGGCAATATAGTTTCATAAACATACAGGTCTTAGACATTACGTATGCAGCACCTGTCAATGACCCAACTTATATAACTTGATGCCCCAAACAGTCAAATGCCTATGCAATTGTGTTTCAACAAACATTTGATATACATGCTAGTTTATGGACTATGCAGTTTCATGTGGATTCAGTCTGTCTCTAAATCATGCATGATATTGTTGTTGCCTTCCATGTCAACAGCATGACAACATGCATGAAATATTTAAAATTTCTAAAATTTCTACTTTTTTACATTTTCTACAGTATTACAATTTCACCTTCATCTGTGGTGTACAGTATTTAAGGAATGGCCATCGACGTACGCAAACATAAATTCATATACATGCACACCTCTGCGCTAAATGTATATGGTGCAGTATTCCATTTATGGTGGTATTGTAGATATGCATGTTCTTACTGTCTGAGCTGGGTGCACATGGACACTCTTATTAGTGTATATTGCTAATGTTAAAAAGAAAATGCCTAGTGTATAATCATGCTTACCTGTAAGCTTGTGAATATGTGCAAAAAAAAAGAAAGAAAGTTAAGCATGTTGATACACAACAGCTGCATGCATGGAGATGCTACCATTTGTTCCCTTATTAAAATTAGACAATTTGTGTTGGACAGAGATGGACAAAAATGTCGATTTTGAATACGGCTGGCTCCTACAAGTTCAGCAGTGATCGGACAATTCATGAGTATGCGAGGGATATCTGGAATATCAACCCTGTAATGTTTCCATAGAGGAATGTTGGGACGAGTCTCGCCTGCCTTCTTCATGCTACACCATGCCAATGTTTTCTGCCAACCAAGTGGGCATCATATTCCCTTGAGAAGGCGGCAGGATCCAGCCCCAGTTGCTTGTAGAAAAGAGTGTATCATCTTAGTACGGTCGCCTTCATCCAAGGGTGTAGATGAATGTTAATAAGGTGGCATTCGATGAACTGTGGAAAAATTACTGGAGATTGGACAGCGCAAAAGAATGAAATCGGAGGCCAGTTTTAGTACCGGGATACCGTAAATGTAGATGCTGTATTCGTCGCCATATTGTAGTCAATATCTTACTATTAGATGCTGTATTTAGAACTACTAGCCCATATCTATAACCAGCTATGGCATTTTCGAGATCCCAGTATGCATCAGGCACTCATCTGGCAGGTGATGTTATTTTGAACAGGGGACACTCAACTACAAAGACTGGATTCATTCTTGTAGACTAATCTGCATCAGGCCCTATTTTTGCTAATCTGCATTTCCAATAGCATTTCCTGTCGTTGAGACCGGAGATTATTAGCTGGACCCAGTGGGAGGGCCTGATTTTTTTTTTTTTGGTGAAAAATAGGAGGGGAGGGGGAGGGACCAGCCCATCCGCGTAGCAGCTCCCACTGGGCCTCCATTCCATCAGAAAATGTTTGATACAGATCGCAGGTTTTGCGTGCCTTTCCGGACCCGTGGGCTCACTCCACTAGGCTTATTGTTTCACGTGGGGGTACGTCACCCCAGCGCCATCTTGGTACAAATGGAAGGAAAGTATAACCGCCAGCAAGCTATCTGGGCATGGGGCATCCGGTCCTCTAATTTAATTGACGCCCGCGCGTTTCGAACCCGGACAACTTGGGCGGAATTATCTCCTCCTTACCACTAGACTAACCTTGGTGGCGCCTGATATTCTTTTATTGGATGGAGGTGGCACCAGAACCAGCTCTCTCGTGGTATAACATTACATTTAGACTTCTAGAGGCTATACAAACTCTTGGCACTGAGTATGGTTCCTTCAGAATCGAGGTAATTTTTTCCTATGACACCCCTAAATTGCCCGCCCATGACTAGCTCGGGGTGGGCAACCGTTCTCGTGGCGTGGTGAGGACAAATGTATTTCAAGTAACACACCCTTTTGAAGTTTGGATAAAGCTAATTAAATCAATGATGGTTTGCAAACAGCAGCACCAAGACAAGGTGACAATGAAGGAATGAGCCACAATGATCCCAACCTTCAGCTCAAAATTGTTGCAATCAAAATGTCTGAATGCCAAGAAATGGCTGCTTCTAGGGACAGTATATTGTGCACCCATTCGAGTCTTGTTACCAATGGAGTCGAACATGCCCTGTTATCACATTGTCAATGAATTCACAAACTTCATTTATCATTTCCTGTCATTACTCAGCTCGCAGTCTTAACCCCTGTATTGAACCGTCATCAAGATATATGCCACTTGAAGGATCTGATGAGTTTACATGAGATCATGCTCCAGTGAAAACATTGAGACTGCATTAATAGAAAGAGCTAATGATCAGAATACAGCAACCTAGTAAAGATGTCAAACAGACAGCCAGCCTGCTTCCAAGCTAAGCTTGTGTTTTTAATATGGTTCGCACTATGGGATTGCTAACCAAGTCTTGGATCAAGTTTGTTTGAAAAATGTTGGGACAGAAAGTTCGAAAAATATAATGTACACATGCAAATATGAACATGAAGCAGTAAAGCAATTTATATTTCTTCATTTCAGCTCGTATTTTTTGAATATTCACTTTCTTTGTTATGGAGTCATGGTCTACAAAACATGGGTTATACTGTTTTCAAGTTTTAATACTTAGAACCATATGCGCAACTTGAACATCACACCAAGTAAAACAAATATTCGAACTACAACAAACCCCACTACACAGATATTGAACTTAGCTAAGATTTGTGAAGCTTGTCCTGGCTTATCAAATCTCCCAATATACCTATAAGAATTAAGACGACTTTCTATAACTCAAATATGAGGCCTATAACTTTATATGTGTCAAAATGTTGGGCAAAAGAATGGCTTCAGAACATGATATATTCATAGAGACAAGAATTTTAATGAAGAAGTGTGACATGACCAGAATGAAAGTGTCGAAGTTTCACTGGAGTGACGTCATGGATGATCTTATGTGAAGTACAATAACAACTCAGGTCTCCAAAGTCCTAGTATGAGGAAGGATTCAAATTTGCCAAGAAGAATAAAAAGCAAGGAGAGGGTGACCAAATATAACCTGGAAGGGTTTTCAAAATGATATCTTAAAAGGTCATTTATTTGTTTAGAAACTATGCTTATCTCAATGAATAGTGAAGAAAGATACACAAATCCAGTCCAAAATAACTTGGACAAAAGCATTTTAAGCTAATGGAGAAACTTTTGTCTGTTTTGGATTCTTAAACTCAGCATGGGGGTGAGAAAGGAAAAAGGAAGGAATATATATTTTTATTGTTCTGCAATATGATTCCAACAAATAATATCATAGATTTTTAATCATGTAAATACATCAGAGAATACTAGAAGTCCATGGTGCTGAACTTCATGAGCTCCTAATCTCATGCAATACTGATTCAACATCTCTCTCCCACCTGTTTCTTAACAGTTCTTCTTCCCACATAACATTTTCTGTTTGCATTTTACAAATCAAGGATTGGGTTAATATAGCCAGACATATCATGTGCAAGAAGTTTGAAGAAAGAACCATTATGAGCTCCATACTAATTGATTTTTAATGAAGAATGAAGGATCAAGTCCTACCTCCTTAGACTGAGCTAAACATTTTTTTTCTATTTGTATGAGTTGATCAGCGTCCATATTTTAGTCACTATCTAACAAGGAAGTACCAGCCATCTTTAGAGGAATATGAAAGATAAATGCTAAGACACTAAGAGTAATACTAGAGAATCAACCAATTCTAAGTTCAATCCAATTTTCAAGCACTTAGAATTTAAACTTAGATAAATATTTAGACCGATCGATGTAAAGAAGAGAATCTTGCATATGAACCACCATGGAAAAACTCATTCAATGACTTGCAACTCCATCATATTAACTTATTATTGTTAGACTTCGACAAAGGCTTAATAAATAGCAGTTCATGTGCACCTGCTTTTAGTTCCGGCAGACATGAAAGGCTATTTGAAAGCATGATGCGCTTCAAAGCTTGAGTCGGCAAGACATGACATGAAAACATGAATAAATATATAGAACCAAAAAATGTCAATAGCATAGTATCATCCAAAATGTGTCAGTTCCCACTCAATCAGCTCAGCCAAAGAAGACCTGTCTATGCCCAATATAGTAATGTGGCTGCCACTACTGCCAGAAAAAAGCAGTCATTCACCAGCAGCCACTAAGCCTACATGTTACATATGATTGTCCTGTCCTGCAATTGATTAGATTCTGAGGTCTATAAGAAGGGTGAAAAATCTCTTGTTTGACGTAACAAATATCCGTTTTTACCGATAAACAGATCATGGCGGTCAAGATTTAACTCAATTTTACTGTTGGATACATTAAACTACATGTGAATGCAATAGATTTTCTACAGTTTCCTTAGATGTGTAGATGTAAGAAATTTTTGCCAAGCATTGCTGGAGTCCCTAGAGGCGTAGCTGCCGAATTAAGAACATCAAGGGCCTCTCAAGGGACGACTATGCTAGCAACTACAGAGCAACCGTCATCACCCTTTTTCCACAAAAGTTCCAATATAAGACAGCAAGATGGCAACTTTGAGACACAAATGAGAAGAACATGCAATGCATCTCGACATAATTCAAGAAAAAGCAAACAGCAAGAACGATTTAGGAACAATAACTCATCAAAGACCCACCTTCCGAGAAGTCCAGAAATCCTGTGAGTCGCTGCAAATCTTCAAGAAAGAAATCCCGATATACAACGCTCCAGAAATTAATGACCTAGATAGCTCTGGTACAGGAATTATCATCGAATGGGGATCGAAATATCGCATAACAAGCATGGATTTCTTCGGACATAGCAATCGGGGAGGCCGCCGAGATGAGCCTTACATTTTTTTTTTAGGTACATCGGCTACTCACACCATTCTAGCATGAGTGTAACCAGGGGCGGCCCAAGCCTTAGGCGATCGAGGCGGTCGCCTAAGGCCTCGGCCGAAAGGAAGGCCTCCGGGAGTCTCCTACGAGCCAACATGGCTGCCTACGAACCGAGTCGTAGTCGGAACTCGGAAGCCTACGAGCTACTCCAGCATGGCAGCACAGCTACCTGCTGCCTACAAGGCTACAATCCAGACATCTTAGCCCGTCCTCTGTCCTCCTGCCGGCTGCCGTCCATAGCCCATAGGACCACCATAGCCCATCTTTTCCATCCGCCGTAGTCACCAGAATCCCAGTCTTCCCAGATAACCAGAGTCCAGGGCCCTCTAAAGTTCTAAACTCTTCTTCTTCAATCTTCGGTTCTTCCTTCCTGTTCCTGCTACCTGGTTCCTCGGTTCACAGTTTACTTCCTCCTCCTCCATCCTCCTTAGTTCTTCACTTCTTCCGTCCTTCGCCCGTTCGCTGTCCTCTCCAGCCTCTAGGTGGCAGGTGCTCTTCAGATATTTCCCTGTAAAGACTTCAGTACATGCTTTCCTCATTGTGCTCCAGTAACCCAAGTTCCTTGATTAACTTGTTTCATGTTTATGAAGTTCAAGGTTTTTTGTTTTTTTTTTTGTTTGATTTTCATATGCATGTACTGGTGGTATCAGAATGCCTGTTGGACTTTTTTGGAGCTTGTTATCTGTTAAGTTGTTGTCCCCGTTTAGTAGTTTTGATGGCACGCCATCTTGACTGTGAGGATTTGGAACTTGTTATCTATTAAGCTGTTATCCCCATTCAGTAGTTTTGATGGCACGCCATCTGTTTGACAGTTTGACTGTGAGGATTTGGAGCTTGTTATCTGTTAAGCTGTTATCCCCGTTTAGTAGTTTTGATGGCACGCCATCTGTTTGACAGTTTGACTGTGAGGATTTGGAGCTTGTATGAACATGTGAATGTGATGTTATCCTCGCTGTTCTTTATGAACCAAAAAATAGAATGCTAGCTTTGGAGAAAGTAGAGA
This sequence comes from Phoenix dactylifera, assembly GCF_009389715.1. NCBI lineage: Eukaryota > Viridiplantae > Streptophyta > Magnoliopsida > Arecales > Arecaceae > Phoenix > Phoenix dactylifera. The sequence continues at coordinate 1,090,035 of NW_024067694.1, forward strand.
GCTTCATAGGTTATGATGTTGGTTTTTCGTCATAATATAAATTGCTACTGCCACTCAGGCAATGCTAATGCAGATCCAACAAGAAGGTCCTTGCTGATTGAGAAGCTAGCTAAAGCTCCCAAAGTTCCTAATTACTCTAGATTTCACTTAGAAAGTAGGACCTTAATCTTCATCCACACATTAGCAGCTTCAGCCATTATTTGACACTATGATTATTGTCATATATTCAATAGGTTCTACAATTGCAGTTGAAACAATTCTTCTAGGTTATAACAAAATAAATGTTCCAGTTTTGGTTTGTAGATCTGACTTGCTTATCTTGTTTAGGTTTCTTTAAGGCCCAGTACTTTGTCATCTAAATTTGGATTGTGGTGCACTGTTATTTATTAACTTCTAGTTATGAAAGCCTGCTATCATTTAATGACTTCACATTTTGTTAATGAATCCTCCCATTTGTTAAGGTTCAAATATCATCAATATTGTAAGATTCTTCTGTTGCACTTACAATTTGTTAAAGATTCTTCAAATATCATCAATATTGTAAGGTTCAAACAATCTGTTAATTTCTTCTAGAGTGCTAGTCTGCTCTTTCTTTTAAAGAATGTTATCCTTTCTATGTTACAGTTATAACGGGTTGTAAATGTGCTTGTAACTCGTATTGCCAAATTTTGTAGAATTAAGTGTAGCTGGTAAAATTAAGTTTGGTTAGTAATTTTGCATCTCAAAAAGCTTGACGAATTATTTTTAAATAAAATTTTAAAGTATTTTACACTTATTAAATTTTTTTATCATTTTTATTTAATAAAAGGCCTCTCTTAGTGAGTTTGCCTTAGGCCTCTAATTGCATTGGGCCGCCCCTGAGTGTAACTAGCAGACTCTAAAGAGAGGAGATGACGTAAGGGTGAGGGTGCAATGTCAGACCATGTCCAAAGGACCTCTCCAAAATGATAAGCAACAAAGGAGGAGACCCCGTTTGCTGCCTTGTTTGTCTCTCGATAGATATGAGTAGCCTGAAATGAGCTACAGTCTCTCACCACCCACTGGACATCTCCAAGCAATGATTGGTCGTTGCCCCGCCGCACTACATCCCAGATCCACTCGATCACCATAGCAGAATCCTGAAATTAGCCCTTAGATACTCCTTGCATAGGTGATGCCCTCCCAAGCTGCCCTAAGCTCTGCCTTTATAACTATCATGTCACTAGTACGTCGCCCACCACCAACAATCAGTCTATAGTTATAATCCTTGATCACAAACCCAGTCCCTCCTCTGTCTCCACTTGCCGACACACTATTGTTGAAGTTCATCTTGATGTGGCTCGGGGGTGGGGGCTCCCAAGAGACGAGTCAATCTGGGCACTATAATAGCGGAGTAGGAAACCCAGATATCCCAAGCCCTTCTGGATGAAATCGCCATGGTAGTGTTGATGATCTCAGCAACATGAAGGAGAGCTCTATCTACCACAGACCTCGTGGATGCCCTCCTGGCATTTCTATCTAGCTAGATGTGATAAGCCAAGTAGGCACAAGTGACACCTCACTCCATAGCGCCCAGTCTCCTCACTGACTCCCTCAGGTAGTGTAAAAATTCCTCCACCGACCCACGGACCACGGCTTGGGAACTGAAGCCCTCCTCCAAATCTGCACTGCTCGACAGCAACAAAAAAGAACATGGTTGATAGACTCCTCGTATTGGGGCACTCTTCACACATCATAGTAGTCCTAATTAACGCCCCTTCTTGCTAGCACACTCCGAGTCGATAGACATCCCCATGCCATCTTCCAGATGAATAAGGCCATCTGTGGGTGGATGTGCATCTTTCAAATCCACCCACCCTCAATCTGTCTGGAGGTCTCCCCCCATCAGTGCATGCAGATTCCTGACATGTACAGTGCCTGCAGATTCCTGACACTCCGAGCCGATAGACATCCCCATGCCATCTTCCAGATGAATAAGGCCATCTGGGGGTGGATGTGCATCTTTCAAATCCACCCACCCTCAATTTGTTTGGAGGTCTCCCCCCATCAGTGCCTGCAAATTCCTGACACGTACCTTTGCTCTCCTTGTCGGAGTCCAGACCAGTCTTTCTGACGTCTCTCCAGCAGGAATGGAAGTGCCAGTATCCTCTCAACCAGCTGCTCCTCGAATGCATCCCAGATCAGTGCTTCGTTCCACCTACCAAATGAAGCACCTAAAGCTCAGTCACTCAGGCATCCTCCAAACATCAATAGACTGTCTGTCGCTGATGGCCCACCTAATCGCAGAAAACACCATCGGAGCATGGGCACAAATCTGCTTCCAAATGAAGGAGCTATGGCGCCCTGCCCGGAAGTCTGCTGTCGAAGTGGCACTTCGTACTTGCCCCTCAGAAGGGCACACCATAGGCTATCCAACTTCCGGATGTATCTAGCTTCATATCTTGTCTCCAGAACCTCTCGCCTCATCGCTAATGAGTGCAAACCCAATCCACGATGTTTGACCGGCCACAAAACCTCCCACACCACCAAGTGGATGCCTCCTCTGCCCTCCTTCCTGCCCTAGAGAAGTTTCCGAACAACTGCTCCAAGGACCTCAACGACGTTAGCGGCACAATGGTGTTTGATAGCAAGTATATCAGTATCAAACTAATAACCGCCCGCACCGATGTCACTCTGCCTACTATGAAGAGAGCATCCATCTGCCATCCTTTAAGCCCGTGTCTGATGCTTTGTTCGATAGCGGAGCAGTCCCTACTACGAAGGCAACAGTCGGTAATAGGGACCCCCCAAATATTTCAATGTGCCCTCCTGCTCCCCCACTCTTAGGATTTGCTTAATGGAGGTCTTCACCTATGGTTTGATCTTTGGATTGAAACAGATGGCTGACTTGGCCAGATTGACCCTTTGGCTAGACACCACACAATACTCATTCAGGACCCTTCAGATGACTAGTGTCGCTTGCCTTGTCGCCCTAGCTAGAAGCATATAATCATCTATAAATAGAAAGTGCGATATCTGAATGGACTCTGGCCCCGACCTATAGGCCTCCAGAACTTGGGAGTCAGCAGCCATTGGAGGGCTCTAGACAAAGAGTCTGCACATATGATGAAGAGTAGTGGAGACAATGGGCTTCCCTGCCGAAGCCCTACAGATGACACGAAGAACTGCAAAGGCGTAGCATTCACCAAATTGGTGAAGGAGGGAGACTTGATGCATCCCAGCATCCAATCATACCACCTCTCATAAAATCTGAAGTCTACTGGCAAACATCGCAGGAAACTCTAGCTCATTCTATCATAAACCCTCTCCATATCTAGCTTAATTCCTATCAAGCTCCTTCGATTGAGGACTCTTTGGAGGTCAAATATGAACTCTTGGGCAATAAGCACATTATCAGTGATGCTCCGACCTCCCACAAAGGTTCTCTACTCCGGGTTGAGGATCCTTGATAATATGTTTCTCAATCTGACCATCAAAATCTTCGTTATAGCCTTGTACAGAGTGGTGTACAGGCTGATTGGGCGGTAGTGGCCGAGCCTTCGTAGCATTTGGTTTCTTGGAGATCAAGGTGACAAAGGTCCTTTTTCAATCCTCCGGCATCACTATTGTACTGAAGAACTACTGAATGGCCTTTATTACATCCTGTCCGAACACAGCCCAATATCTCCTAAAGAATGCAAGGAAAAAGTCGTCTGGTCCTGGAGCCTTGTCCTCGGGTAAGGACCAAAAGGCATCCTAGATTTTCTCCCCAGACACTGGCTTGATCAGGGCATCGTTATCCTCCTCCGAAACTGTGATCGTTGACGTTGGCATGGCGGGTGGCCTCTCATTGTCAATCTGCTTTGTCCACCTGGGTCTAAAGAACTGCTCCAACAACCATCTAATGGTGTCCAGGTCCTCCATCATCTCACCATCAGTCCTCCTGTTGGTTCTGATCCTGTTCCTCTGTCTTACGTTATACTTTCATAAATGAAAAGAATTAATCAAAATCAAGAGAGGGAGTCGGCGAGACATTGGCGACTAGAGAGATCGTTTTAGGATTTGGAGATGGGAATCTAGAAACAGGTAGTGGCAATAAGTTTAACAGGCTAGAAAGAGGCTAGGAACAAGCACTAAGGGATACAAATTACATAGATAAGCTGAATGGGCTTTCTGTAAAAATAAAAATGGAAAAAGATCAATCTTTTCCATTGATTTGCATAAATTATATATTATTTTTTATCATGATATGCTAAATAAATAAAAAGAATGAGAATAAACTGAATAATATTTTTATAAAATTTTTAATTTGCTTAATTTTTCTTAGCATGCTGAATCATATTCTAAAACTACTTCAAAATTAATTTATGATTCAGCAAATTAAATAGCTATTACTATGAATGCCCTTCAACTCTCAATGGAAAGCACAGTAGGTGGACTCTTGTCATTGAAAATTTCTTTAATTGGAGAATGATACAAACTGGATTACAAATTCTTATATATATCTAGTTTACCAGAAAGGTTGGTCTACTTGTAGATAGGGTTACATGGAGAATGTTTTGAGGTGCTTATCCTACGAATTTGGTAATTTAACAATGAGTTAACCCTTACCGTGACAACATACCTTGTGAATTAAACTAATATCCAGGTGATCCATGGCAACAACATTGTTCATATGCACATAAGAGGAGCCAAATAGCATTATTCAAATCAATCATAAACTTAAGTGTGTTCGTTTTTGGGGTGGTGGATCCCATAAACGAGCAATTTTAGTTTATCAGTATTTGCTACTAACTTGAAATTTAGGAAATTCTTACAATTAACGTTGTAAAGGATTTGCTATCATGAGAGTCATACGAGGGATATCAGGTATAAAAGGTTTTGATACAGTTACACTGAGGAGAAGCTAGCATAGAAAGTGTAGAAAATCGTAATGGCCCCAATCCTTAGGGCTCGTTTGGTTCGTGGGAAAAGAAGGGGGGAAAGTGTGGTCAACGGGAAAGTAATGAGATGCCTCTTGTTTGGTTGGAGTTTTCAAAGGAGAGAGAAGGGAAAGTTATATTCCCATGGGAATGTGATTCCCACATTTCATGGGAAAGTCTTTCCCATGAGAAACATGGGAAAGTAACTTTCCCATGAGGCGGGAATCACTCCATTTTTACTTTTTTCCAAAAAGTCCTTTCAGCATTAAAGAAGCATTAAAGAGGCATTAAAAATCTAATTTTTATTAAGGGCATAATAGGAATTATATATAACTTTCCTAGGAAAGTGGATGGCCAACCAAACATAAGCACCTTGGAAATTTGTTACTTTCCTATGGTCAACCAAACATGCCAAAAGTACTTTCCTAGGCATCCTCTTCCTAGGAATTTGTTTCCCAGGAATCATATTCCTAGGAAGGAAAATGCTTCCCGCGAACCAAACGAGCCCTTAGTGTCATAGAGACCATAGAAGCTACCACTGAGTTCATCAAGATGCATAAACAAAGAATAAGTCTAAGGATTAGTGCATGGAACCTTTTATGCATGCAATTGATCTATTATCGAGATGTTTGGTGTCATATTTAACCAATATCAACGTATAGTATGTGATTTTTGGTCATAATTAAGATAAAAAAAAAAGCCTATGGAAGCAACACCCGAGCATGTGAATAAAAACGCATCTTGGGACATCATGAATGATTGTGCGATGATCAAAAAGATCTGCAACTACTTGAAATCATTTTAAATCAGAAGAGATTAGAGATCTACGAGATATAAAAGCATATTCTTTTCATTTATGTGCATATTTGGATATCAAAGATGTACATGCTATAGAGTACCCTGTTTTAGTTTTTTTTCTTTTTTATTTTTTTTGGTAGCAGCAAGTGACCTTGCATGCATAGAGAGTATCCTTGTTTTTATCTTTTCTTTTCTTTTCTTTTATCTCCTTTTGAAAGAACTATATAATGAAGATGGGGGTAGAGAGGATTCTATTGGCGTAAAAGCTATTTGATTTGTGAGCCTGGTCATGTTATAGATCTAGCACGCTAGAAAATTTAGCTTCCAACCCCAAAAGAGGCCGATGACAATTAGCAAAAATCAAACAAAATACTTGATAACTTGCCAAATTTTAGAGGAGACACAGGAGAAGACAGGAACTACCGTGAAATTACTCCACAATACATAAATCTGAAATTTCTGTAACATGACAAATATCATAAATCTATTTAATACAGAAAGCCGTGCCGGGATATACCTAAACACCAACCCCTCGAAGGAGTTTATTGCTGCACAAAGCTAGTCATTAAGTGAAGATGGCATTTTCAGAGGATCTAAACACCCTCTTAGAGTATTCGGCTATTCGATGCCATTTCACTACTGCAATTCAAAAAATCTATTGCTAAACCACTCATTTTAAGTAGGGCTATGTATGCATTTACAGGCAGTTCTCATAATGAAGCAAGACTAATGCGGTAACTAACAAATATGAAGTGCTGGCCAACCCACTCTTATGCTTTGGTCCATGCTACGGGCTCGTTCTTTTGTAAACTTTTTGGCAAGACTTCTAAGGATTGGCACCACGCTCACCCACACACAAACAAAAGAAAGGAAGAGGAGAATAGGTGCTGAAGTGCTTTTCTATTTCATGTTTTGTTCAGTCTCTTTGGTGAAATAACCCATTTTTCATTCACGTATGTTTGGTGGACGATATGTGAGATCATCCAAATTGATGGAGTGAAATGGCATGCTGCTAATATACAGTGAGAGCGTCCAAATTGATGGAGCACTGTAATGGCTTTCTTTCTTTCTTTCTTTCTTCTTTATTTAGTTTTTTTTTTTTTTTAACCATACACAGTGACAAGAGTACTCCAGATCTATCATTGACAGATTCCCAACATTGATCACCAACTGATGATGTACTGTAATCAGAGCTATCTTGGTTGTGGGTGGGACATGACACAGTTCAGAAAAGTCACATTTTTTTTGGTAAGTGGGTGGGATTTGTATCTAGAAAGAATGAGCAACACATTTGTAATAGTATAATTAATGCAATAGGCCGTGTGCACTGTCGCAGTTTTGCAGCATAAGATCCAATGATCCTATGGAAGACGTCAACAGAAACATCTCGGCTACGACTGACGCGAGAGGAGATCGATCCGCTTCAGTAGCCGTAAACGAGAAACGATTCATCTGACACGATGAATCGTTAGGAATGCGAGTCCAAGCGTACAGCATGACTTACCTAAAATATTTGAAGGCCAAGTCAGGCGTACTCCATGCATACCCCACCTCTCTGTCTCTCTCTCTAACATACGCCTATTATGAAATGAATAACTTGGGACGAAAACAAAGAATACTCTAAACTTAGTTAGGACCGGCATATGAAAGAAGAAAAAGGAATAAGTCCCTGTTTGATCACGTTAATGCTGACCATCAAATAGTTCTAACATTCGTTTATATATATTTTGAATAAGTCCCTTTCAGATATTATTTATCAACATTATCTTTCTGAGCCTAAGTGGGGGTTACACTGGCCTGACTTAATTACTTGATCAGGTGCCCAACCTGGGCCTAAGACTCCAAATAATAATTAAACAGAAAAAAAGAAAAAAGAAACATGAAACAAAGCAATCACTTCAAAATTTATTATCATAAGTCCTACCTCAGAGATGGTTTTATGATGGAAATGGTGTAGGATATGAGCATCAAGAGGATCATGCTTAGGAATAGGGAGAACTCTTTAGGTTAAAATTAGCCAGCAGTGCTTATTTCTACATATCTTTATGGATAGGGAGGATCAGCAAGAGGAGCGATATGTTAAAAAACACCATGCATATTTAATCAAACTAAAGTTATCTTAAATCAAAAGTAAATGTCCTAAAACTAAAGTTTCTCCATGGCCGTGCATGGTTTCTTCTTCTGCTTCATTTCCTCTCTCTTTCTCTCTCTCCAGGCTAAAGAAGCACCATACAACCTGATATCCAGGGTGCAGCCAAAGGCTCATCCAGTTGAGGTTTGTGGGTTCCGGATGTGAAAGCCTCCCGATGAAGTAAACAGGTTCTGAAGTATCTAATTCACCAAGTGGGCGCGCGAATGAACGCACCTGCAGACAAGAGCCCTTTTTCTCCTTTTTCAAAAAAGCCATGGGTAGATCGGTGGTCCACATCGCGCTTTTTCAGATCGGTATCTCTTTGCATTTTATTATTTCTGATTTCCTGAGATCTCATCGCCTTCAATCCACGTACAGCTAGCAGATATATATATATACATATATACATATTCTAGCGGCTTGTCATGCATAAGAATTAAGATTCTACGTGTGCTAAAATGGCTCCCACAGTTGCTAAAGAAATCTTCACTAATGGCATGAAAAGAAGACAAGAAAGAAATGTACAAACCTCCTCGATCATCCACCAGTCGTATAGATAACAACCATGGTCTATAATATTCGAAGCTGCGATACATCACCATGTTGCAAAGATATCGTTGATTGTTATATCCGTGTCTGATTAATTGCAAGCACTAGACAACTAGTATATTGAATGGTCGCCATCATCAACAGCACTACCGACAGCATCACTAAATAAAGTGATAAGAGTGGGAAAAGAGTTCACCCTGCATCAAGGTGCGTGGTATGTGATCGCTTGCATCTTCCTTCAAGGAATAGATAGAGAAAGCCTACTTGCATGAAATTGATGGACTAATACCTCTAGCTTCCTGTCTGTGCATCAGAGATCAACAATAATAATAATAATAATAATATGGGTCATAAAGTACACCACGACGAGTTATGGTCATGTCATGCTCATGCTTAACGAGAAATGTGGCCATCTTTGCAGGGTGAGGATGTAACTGGGGAGGTTCAAATTGATCGCAGGCATGTGGGAGGATCGAATGCTAAGCCTAGGGGAACAGTTGCAGCAGGTACATGTACAATGCAAATTAAATACGTACTAGTTTTTATTTTGGTGGAAGCACTCGTCATGGGTCATGTAACCAGTCAACCCTTACCTCATCCTATTTATTCAATCCCCACAAGCTTCCAAGCCTTTCCATTTCAATAGGAAAGCTACCTCTCCCTTGGCATAGGCCTTAAAGCTATTTTTTCCTTGCCCCTTGTGTTAAAAAAGTGCCCTAACGCCCATTTCCACACAAAAAAGGCCATGGTAACACCGTAAGGAGCAAACCAAGTTAAACAAGTGGTCATTTGACTTTGTAAAAGCGCAGGCATGGAAGAAGTGCATGTTGAACCTTTCAGACTCTTGATTTTGAATCCAAGTTACCCTCATCATGAACTATGACTTGTTCTTGTCCAACCCACCTACGTACAAGGTCAGGGGTGTATCTTTCACACGAAACGGAACAAGGATTCACACCGTTGGATCATCCACCGGTCACTTCGAGATCCATGCAGGAAATGCTTGAAGAAAGTTAGAGCGCTCTAAGATTTGTGCAGTGAATGATCCAATAGTAGATTCGTGTGAAGATGAATTCTTTCGAAAAGATACTACTTTAGTGAGACAGCCTATGACTCGTTCTTGTATAACCTATCTACATGGCCTTTATCTTCCACGATCAAACTAGCTAGCTAGCTCCCACCGAGCTGATCTATGACTTATTCTTGCGTAACCTATCTATATCTTCCTTAAAATTCCACACCCATTTCTAAACTTTTGCCGACCCGGTCTGTTCTCTGAATCTTAAGCTCCACCTTTCTTATAATATTACACCATTATTGCAAATAATGAACCTTATAAGAGTAAAAAAAATCTATGGCCATCAGATTTCAGGACCATTGGTTCCACTACATGGAGCTTGGAATGGCAGCCTCGCACAGTTGCGTGGGTTGGGTTGAGGAGGCGTCGTGAGAGGAGCGTGGCCTCAATAAATGCAGCGGAAAGCGACGGGCTTTCGTGCGGCCCAAGTTAGGTTTCAAAAGATTCGTGCTGGGCCCCACGCCCCCACCACCTATCCTCCACCGTCCCCTCCGATTTAACAACTCCTCGCCGATCTAATCACCCCCAAAATCCGACCAAATCCCCCCTATTAACAAATGTCATTAATTTATTTAATCACCAACCACACCTGTACTCCATTTAGGACCACCGACTCGTACGGTACACCATCCGCAGCCGTCCAAGTTCCCGTCTCTCGATCTCATCCTTTGATTCCAAACACCCCATCGCCATCTTAGGGAACGGAACGGAACGGAACTACCTTTTGTCCTTTCTCAACAGGCCGCTCGCTACGGCATTTATCAAATAGCCGAATCTTCAACCCCGCCGCGGCCTTGAGCGCGGACGCGCGGACTTTATAATGCGTGCACGTCAATCGCGCAGAAAATTCGTGCAGACGTGGACGTTAAACTTCGTGTCCGCCAATCGTCGAACAAGACACGAATCATACAGCCTGCCGATTGAATACTTTATCATAGCGTGATACTCCCGATCCAAACTGCTCCAACTTTAATACTTTAATTAACTAAGCTATTAAGCTAATTGTTCAGGAACAGTTAAACTTAATCAAAGCAACAGGCGGGTGGTTTTGGCCGCGAGTGTAATTATTTTATTATTATCAAATTAGCGGGATTAAATGACTTTTTTTTTATAATAATTTTGTTTCTTTATCTGGATTATTGACGAGAGGACGGAGAGCGAGCTTCGAAAAGTTCCAAAAGCCCTCAACGCGTTTGCTCCAAACCCCGAGAGAAAGAAACTAAAAAGTATTAAAGAATAAAAAAAATAAAAAGCGAGAGCTCGGAAGGAGAGTGGTACTTAGTAGAAGACTCGAACTAAAGAGAAGGAGAGAAATCGAAACCCTTACCTCTTTATCTCTCCTCCGACCCTCCGTCTGCGTCTCTCCTCGCCGGACCGCACCGGATTCCCGAGCTTGCTCGCCGGAGGATCAAGAATTTTGATCGGAGCCACTGATGGAGGACAAGAACCGGGCGCCGCGGGGATCCGGCGGGTCCGGCGGACCCGGCTGGCCATTCCCTGGCGACGGCGGAGGGATCTTGTCCCTCGACGAGATCTGCGGCGGCGAGAGGGAGGAGGCCAGCATCCTGAGCGAGTTCGGGTGGAGCATCCCGCTGGACTCCGGCCCGATCGGAGAGGACGACGACGGGTTCTCCGGGTTCGGCCTGGAGGGTGCCCCGGGGCCGTCGGAGACGGTGGTGGCGCCTCCGGAGGCCAAATCGGATCAGCCTGCGGCGGCGCTCCCCGCGAGATCCAGCGACGCGGTGTCCTCCAGCTCCAGCGAGGAGCCCCCGCCGGAGCCCGACGAGAAGCCGGCCGAGACAGCGTGAGTACTATATATATAAGCCTATACACTCTTTAGCCAACGGTTCTCCGGCGGGTGGTAAATTCGTAATAAGATGAGAGGTTAGGGCCAAATTTGGGAAGGTGGAGAGTGAAAGAGAGAGAGAGGGAGAGACGAAGCAAGACCGCGTGGTGAAATTCTCCGGGATCCATCGCGTGGGGAAGGGCAATATCGTAAATTAGAAGGAAGATCTTGGGTTATCCTAGTGGGTGCAACACGGCCGTCATTGCGGCGGGAATTCCGTGTTTCGAAGATTACGCGGTTTCTTCTTCTTTTTTTTTTTCTCATTTTTCCCTACCTGACGCATCGCGGATAGATTGTAATACTATTATTTAACAAGTAGGCTATGTTTTTTATGACGTTTGTTTCATGCTGAAAGTAATAGAACAGACCAGAAAACAAGGATCTCTAAAGTGCACTACTAGTAAGTATGTGGACTAATTCTTGCATGATATATTCATATAAACGTTTTTGTGACGTATAATTGTGTGTATGCATCCATTATATGCACCGTAAGGCATTTAGTTTTCATTTTTTTCTCTTTAATTAGATTGTTTCAGGACCTGATGCAATGCAAACAGCTTAGGATTTCTGTATGAGAAATAAGGTTTCTACCACCAAAAAACAAAAAGAGAGAGAGAGAGAAATAAAGTAAAATGGAGTATATTAAATGTACAAACAGTTCTTATACATTATATGGAGCAGTCAAGAGTTTTTACGTTTTATGTTTCCGATGTGCGTGCTACTAGAGCCGATCCTCTAAAGAAAAATAGTTATACTTCATAAGTTTGTTTTCTATTAATTTATAAATATGTGAATATGGCAAATAGAAGGAAAAAGTAATCAATATGTTTGCTTTTTTTTTTCCTTGAGAAAACGATCGGGGAAGATATCATCCAGCTTCAACATTGTTGCTTGTTGCTATAAGTTCTCACAATGGCTTTCTTCATTTTCTTTATTAATTTATTGATTTCATCAGACAGAAAAGCAATCATTTGTTTGGTCATTGTGAATATTGCATAACTTGTGCTTATTTTTCTGATCCAGTTTGATCATGATGATCATATACATCTTTTACATATCGCATAAGAAATTTCCTCTAGTTCAATGTTCTCATGCAGTGAATACATATATATTTAAGTTTCTCAGGAAATTAACTCGATTATTATGACCTTAATATCGGGACTATAGTCTTAGAGTCATCATTAGCTCTTCTTAATTCTGATCTGTAAGTGTTATGTTCTTTAGTTTATATGATGATTCTTACTATTTCTACTAAATTAAATTTCTTCCTGGACACTTTTATGTGGAGATTCAGTTTGAATTGTTCGTCCAATCTCCCAGATGAAATTTTCTTTAGGCCTTTCTCTCAATTTTTTGCTATATATTTATGGTTGACTATCTGATGTAACTATAACAGTTATAATTTAATGTTTCTTTCTTCTCATGGAATCATTTTTTCTCTCGAGCTAACGTAGCTAACTAGATATTGTTCATTTCATCCTATTATCTCAGTTTATATACGTATGATATTGTCATTGTAAGAACTACTTTCAAAAATTGGTCAGATAAGAATATCACTGGAAGATCTGAAACCTTATCACTGGATAAAAACCACAATTCTTATTTTTATTCTTATTACTACTTTTTTGTATATTTCCGACATTTCTGCACCATTTTGATGTTCTGTAATAACTCCTGGTTCGTTACCTGCAAAAAGATAAAAAAACACAGTCTATCTGTTAAAATGGCTCTGATCAGCTTCCGAGTTTAAATATTTTGGGTGCAACTCGAGGCTAATCCATAATTTAGATTTTGTATAATTCACAAAATTTTATGGAGTTCATTCATTCATAGGACGCAGTGTCATTCTGGCTTCAGGAATAAAAGTACAAAGAAGGGGCAAAAACGAAGCCGTGAACCAAGATTTGCCTTCATGACTAGGAGTGAGATTGATCATCTGGAAGATGGCTACCGATGGAGAAAGTATGGGCAGAAAGCTGTGAAAAACAGCCCATTTCCAAGGTTTACTTGCTACTTATAACAACCACTTTTTTTTCAATTCGTTGGATACAAGTTCTCCGGTTTGCTGCCAGTTCTAGATGACAATCTTGACTTTCTCCTTTCTATTCATTTTTCTTAAATATAAAATGGTTTCTGATACATGTTTCTTCTACGAATTATCAGTATATGTTAAATGCCTGAAAAAAATTTTGTCCACCTTTTAACCTTATAAAAAAAAAATCAGCTTTAGCTCCTTGTGGTCATGTTTGTGAGAGAGATCCAAGTTTGACTATTGTGTACTTTTGCATTTTTCTATTATGCTGCTACTAATGCTGTTACTTTTTGGATTTTTTTGTTAATCAGCTTTTAACTTTATCCTCGTTGGAAGATTTGTCATGTCGTACTATTCCCATTCTGACCCGCTATTCTTCCATGAACATGCATGTTAGAGACTTAGAGATATACTCGTGTGTATCATAGAGCAATGTAACAAGAAACATTTACCTGATCGAAGTAAAACCATCAGTTGGTAAGATGCGAAGTAGTGGGAGAAACAGAAATTCATCAAAACCACTGTAACTCGGTGGCTGCTTTGCAGGAGCTACTACCGATGCACAAACAGCAAATGTACGGTGAAGAAACGCGTTGAGCGATCGTCCGAAGATTCCACCATTGTGATCACCACGTACGAAGGCCAGCACTCCCACCACACCGTATCCTTCCCTCGTGGCAGCGTGCATGCTCAGAATGCAGCAGCCTTCGCCGAACGCCTCGCCGTATCAACTCCACAGCTATATCTACCAGCCATGCAGTTCCATCAGAACCTCGCAGTGGGTGCAGGCCAGTTGCTACAAACCCCCCATGGGGAGCATCAACCATCCTTACCAGCGAGAACTTCGCCGCTTCCCACTGATGAGGGTCTGCTGGGTGACATGGTGCCACCTGGGATGAGAAACAGATGAGAATAACCGGGTATTTAAAGACTCTTCTAACCTCTATTTGATTTTTGCTTCCTTTAGAACCAAGATAACAGTAGTCATCACCACCTTGTAAGCAGTATTGCTGCCATAAGACTCGCCATCATTTCAACTAGGGGCTGTAGTTTTAATCGGCAGGGATTTCAGAAATAGCATCCACGCAAGGGTTAAAGATACGTACATCTGAAAAAGGTGCACTTTGCTGATAAAGAACATAAAAGCAAAGGTGATGTTATGTGTAATGAAAGAATTCATCCAATAATTGCTAATATGATGGTGGTGGTGATGATGGTACGTAAAGAGTAAATGCATCTGGTGAGCTGTAGTTGTGACATTGATAACAATTTTAGTCGTTCTTAGATAGTTTTGATCATGATCCCCTCCAGACGTTGCCTTAACTGTGGCTTGTGCATCTCCCATTTTGGTCGGTACGCCATTAATCTCCTTAACTTTCCTCTTGTTTCTGTTTCTTTGTCCTGAAAATTCTAGCGTGTCTATGCAAAGGTGTCTTCTAATTGTTTGTTCCTTTTCCTATGCTTCTTTTCGTCTACATTATCATTTATTTTAAAAGTGGATTATAATCAAATCTACCATGAAACGTCATTACACCCACATACCACTGCGTAAATGTCGCAGTAGCAGCACTATAATTTGCTGCTATCTTATCTTTTGTCTATTGTTTTGATATAATCTTATGCCAGGTGTACTGACTTCTCTCTGTCGTAATATAAAAAATCATGCAGGTTGTTGCAGAGGAATAGCATAGCAGGATCATCCATGTCCATGGAGGCTTATATATATATGCATGGAGCTTTTTTTCCCCCTTTCATGTTAGCCTGGCACAGGTCATCACATGGAGCAAGGATAGACAGAATGGCTGATCCATATGTAACACTCGTATATATTAACTATAGCTTGTGTAGGCATTGATCTTTTTAGTTTAGACCTCTACTAATATTTGGCAGATTTTGATGCCACATTCCTGCTACTTTTTGGGCTTTTTCTGGTGGTCTTTTAGATATACAGCATCTGGTTATATTGTGTACTTATATAACATTTGTAGTACGTACTAGTTAATTTATTCACATCTTCAGTTGCCAGAACCCTTGAAGGCTTCTATATATATATATTCTATTCTTTTCTTTTTATCCTCTCTATTTTCTCAATGTTTTAGGGGATCATTTGATGGAACTTGGAAAGAGAAGAGGACAGGGGACGTGGAGAGAAAGGTATAATGACGTACGTAACGCTCTCAGCCCCTGAGTTGCTGAATTCGAGGGAGGGACTCTTCCTTCGCTTCCGTTTGGTGATTGCTGCGTTGTATGGATTCGGTACGACCAGGGAGTGTGCGTGACATGTGGCGAACTCTCAGAGCCGAGGAGATCTTACGTCCAAGTCTTTGGATTTTGGGATCTCTCTCTTGCATTATTTTTCTTTTGTTCTTTAGTATAATAATAATCCAGCCAGCAACTACCCTGTCGGTGTGGTCCAACCAGGATCCGGCTGGGGACATCACTCGGTCCGGGTGGTCCAACGATCATAATGGTACGTAACTCTTATAGGTCTATTGGAGTCCGGGTGGGCTCATCCAAAGTAGGGGAGCAACGGAGTAAAGCTAACGGATGGATATCAGAATTGGATGTGGTTCTAAGAATTCGAGATGATATAATGTTGAATTTAGAAGCCACTTCATTCTGAATGTTGCTTCCAATCACATGCTGCCACGTCATTGCAAAAGGATTATACCTAAAGGTTTCCTATGAAACAGAGTTATTCATTGGATATGATGGTCCACATTGCAAGCATTATTATTTCAGCAAACAATCCTTTCAAGTTTTCTTAGGGTAAGGGACATTGATACAGAGGACGAGAAAGGAGAAATTAGGGTATAGAGTTCGGGTTGTCAGTTTATTAGAGACAAATTAAGATGAATGAACAAATAACTATGGTACTTTCATCTCCCACAAAATTAGGGCTAAGATTGATCGTGTGCATTACATGCAACTCCTGCTAAAGAGATTGGAATTTATATTGTTATGGTCTAGGAGAAAGCAAATGAAGCTGCAAACACAAACCCAATAAGCCATGCATTATTATGATCGAGTAGCACCATACCATGTTGCATGTAATCAATATTATCAGCAGCAGGTAAGGCCTGTAACTGGGAGGACGATAAAGCAGAGAGGAGAACAAGGACCTCAGCAAGCCAGACTTAAGGGTCCTGTTAGAAGATTAAATGAGTCTGGGCAAATAAAAATTTAGGGTACTTCGTATCTATAATCCTTCTGTTTAATAAGATTGGTGACACCTATAAAAAGAAGACAGCATTTCCTACCGATCAACATTCCCAAGTAGCTGCAAGCAATGTAATTTACCACTTACAATTATAAATTAATTCCCAACCTAATCAAGAAACAGTGTACAGCAAAACTAAAAACGTGATGTTGATAAATGCTGGCATAATTTTCATAACCTGCAATTCACACTAGAATTGCATGACAACAACCATACCTTCCAACAACTCTTCTTACACAACAGTCACTGCCCAACCACATATATCACACCAGGTTGCTTCCACAAGAAAAAGAGCAGAGCAGATTGGGATAGGCAAACAATTCTTCAATACCGGTTGGAGAGATGATCCCAGATAGTGAATTTGTGCATTTTGCTGACTGCATGCTCAGGGGACATGTAGATGAGCTGAAAAAATGGAAGAAATAGGGCACCATGCGATCTACAATGATCTTAAACCTGAATTCTGGACCTTAAAGCATATCTGACAGTGTCGAGCCTAATTCAAAAGTAAGTGTTTGAAATGCAACATGAAAACCAGAATGTGAGACAACATTCTTAGACATACATGTTTTCAATTGACATTTCCCTTGAAAACTCATATTCCAAAGAAACTTTACAAGTATCATGCGGCAAACTATTAGCTGCAGGTTCCAACACCCAATGGCCTGGTGGAAACTGAATTCAACTTGTCTTTCATATCTGGTAGCCTGAATGGGATCATGACCTAAAAGGGGTTTAGAATATGGTTTGATGAACCATTAAAGAAAATAACAATCCCCAAGAGTCGAGATTGTGCCTTTCACTATCCAGACTGAACCTAGCTAAAAGTTGCCTCCTGTTGTTTCTTTACCATAGCAAGGTGTTTCTGCCCTGCAACATGTAAATCAAAGACTTTCTGGCTGTTGCAAACAACATTGCAAAGAGAGCAAACTCTAACTGCAGCTGCAGTTGCTCCTCCTTCCAAGACCTTTCTTTTCTTTGTCTCCAAATCCTGCTTGGATGCTGGGACTACCTTTCTCTTGATTTGTGCATCTACAACTTTATCTTTGTCAGTCACCACATTTTCCTTCCCAGCAGTCATCACTGGAGCATTCATGGGCTTTGGTGTGATGGACTCCTGCAGCTTCTGCAAGTTTCGCATATGTTTCTTGCCCAGTTTGTGGCTGTTGAGAACTTCTTGGCTGTTACAATCAATTTTACAAACCTCACAATACACAGATTTGACAACCTTGGGAGCCATTTTCAAGCCCTTGCTTATTGCACTTTTAAATGCCATTTGTGCTACTTTGTTAGTCCAATTTACGGGTTTCACAGGGATGGAGGCCAGCCCACTGGAACTTCTTCCTAGTGCCTTCAAGAAGAAATTCATTAAGATCAAATTAAAAACAACAACAGCTTACATGAGAGACAACAAAAATGATTGTTTCAAAATATGCAAACGACTACTAGAGTAATATCACTGCAATATGTGAATTCAATAAACTGATAACATTGAGAAGACAATATATATGCATTAAGCATTTGTAAAATAAATTAAAATGGTATAGGGATATACAAAATTCACTCTGTAGTCATGTTTTCTACATACACATACAAATGTATGCATATAGGCATACATCAAATGAGAAGACACATCAAACTCAAGGTGCAAGAAGACAGCTCAGTTAATTACAGATAACTATTATATGATGCATACTGAAATACATGCATACAAAGACATGAAAATAATTACACATTTAACCATGCATATCAACAAAACAACCATATGAGAGAACAATGACATATGCATACAAATATAAGGGCAGGGAGATAAAAGTAAACTCTTCAAACAGGGATATGAATTTATTATTTGTAAGGAAGGCATCTATGTTGGTTCATGCTTTTTTTAATTTCATATTGCCACAAATACCATCAACTGCCAATTAAGCCATGGAGCTATGTGTAGTTACCAAAACAACTCAACTGAAAGCTGATAAGCATTAGGGGAAATCTAACTAATATGTACTTTGATGAGTAGCATTCCTATGCAAAGATAATTTGTTTAAAAACTACAATTCTTAAAAAAGGACTTCCATTGAGCTAATATTAATTTATACATAAAGCAGATACTTTGTGTTGCTTTTTCAAGCTCAGAAAAGGTTAGCAATTATTTCTCTTTCTTCTTGATCAGGGGAAAAAATATTTTACAGCCTATGTGAACTAAACATAATATTGATGTCTTGTGTATCATATCCACATAGGCCTGTAACAAGTTTAGCTTATTAAAAACAGCCGAACACGAGACATTTCATGGTTTTGTTTCATTGAGCTTAAGCCATTTTTATACACTCATAGTTACAAAATATGCATCAGTTCATAAAAATAAGCAGGTGATTGCTGGTTCAGTATATAACAGGGAAGAGGATAAATACACCAACAAGGGCCCAGATTACCAGACACTTATATCAGCATAATCTAAACATAAGGTATAGAATTACAGCTGAAAGTGCAATAAGTATGGAATGGGCATGGATAGCAAGTGCCAGAGATAAGAAAGTAAAGCCTATAACATCCTATGCACTCATCAATTAAAGAGAGCATGTTCCCACCCCCGAACAGCCTCCTCAAAATTCTGGATGCATCACTGAAGAGCCATATACATAAAAGCATGTAAAACCATCATAAGAGTCAATGATGAGTATCTGTTTTACCTTCATGGCATGCTTTTCTCCGGAAAGATGTGAAGCAAAAACTGTGTCACTATTGCAGACGACATTGCACACCGTGCAAACTCTGACAGAGTCAGCTGCGGCACCTCCCTGAATAAGCTTCTGTTTCTTTGTCTCCAAATCTTCAAAGGTTTTCTTGGTACTGACAGCCTTCCATATCTGACAGGTTAAAATGCGCTAATCATTTCCTATGCATGTAAGTTGAACTTAGCACACAATATGTACCTACTTAATGGTTGTGAACAGCATGAAAGTAGTGATACGTAAACCCTAACCTTTTGCTTTCTAGAAACTCAATGGCATCTCCAATAAACAATAAAAGACAACAAATCCAAATGTCTGACTAAGCTAAACACTGGACATGTGATGGTTTTTGTCCAGAACTGTTTGCAGAAATTCACAGAAAACTAGGAAAAGGAAAAAGGTTGCTATGCCAACATATATGCACAAGTGCGCGTACATATGAAACCTGATAACAACAGACATTTATATAGATTATCCAACAGACATGAACACAAGTACATAGCTGGTACAGTCCTGGTGCATCTAGTCTGAACAGTTGTGTATAAGACGGATGAAGTGAACGAAAAAATAAAATAAACTACGTAAAAGATGAAGCATAAATTTGCATTAGTAATACTCATAAACATATAGCCAGCTAACGAGTATGTTTCACATGAGAGAAACAGTAGTGTCAGAAAAAAATAAAATGAATAAGTTTAACATCAATAATCAACTGACAATTCACAAATTTGCAAAGTAAAATTGCATGGATAACCACTACAAGTAGGGAAATTTTTATAAATGTAATACAATAGGTATTATGCAGCTCATTGAGATATGAAACGACGCAAACTGTTTAGTTGATTTTCAGAAACATCAAACAGATGGACTAAAGGAGATGGTTAATGATGAGAATTTGGCAATTGAGAATATGTAGTTAATGAATCATCAACGACATAACAACAAAACCACTAGCCCAAAATAAGGCTGAAAATTCTTGAAACCAACTGCTTCAATATCCAGACAATCAGAACCAGTATAGTTTTTTGAATGTTCTTGAGTTTCTTAAAATGAAATTATGCATTCATTGGTTAGCAAATGCAGATCTCTTTACAGATGGAAGAGAAGGAAGCTATGAATGTAAACCACCAAGTTGAGACAATCAAGGCTAGTTGCATATATAGTTGAGAAGTTTAATGGAGCACAAACACTGGTTAATCAACAGTACAATCCAACAGGAACATTTAAAATCTTTTAGTGTCATATCCAGAACTGATCAAATCAGACCAGTGCCCCTTCATGCATGCCCTGTAGCTACTACAGAAAGCAAGGTCTGTGTTTAGATGATATAACAAGAAATTGCTGTTTCAGCAGTAACAAAGTGCTACCTCAGACTAGAAAAGCTAG
Organism: Phoenix dactylifera; assembly: GCF_009389715.1. Classification (NCBI taxonomy): domain Eukaryota; kingdom Viridiplantae; phylum Streptophyta; class Magnoliopsida; order Arecales; family Arecaceae; genus Phoenix; species Phoenix dactylifera. Next base: position 1,110,687 of record NW_024067694.1, read on the forward strand.
GCATTTTCAGATCAAATATAATTCCTCATTAATGCTAAAGAGAGAAAAACGAGTTCTGATAAATGTTACTCATAGAAAAAAAAGAGATAAAAGCAGAGGCATGCATATCTAACTCTGAGGCGCTTTATACTTTCTTTTATATTTCTGGAAAGCTTCATATTATCAAATCCAAAAAGAGGTGTAATAAGGAGGAAAAAATAACACAGAGTTCTAATTTCTGGTTTAAGATTCTCTCAGATTTCTGGTTTAAGGACATCATATGATTTACCAATGTATGAGTGTTAGATAAACAGCTTATAACCAGATGTTCACTCTTCGATTTGGTAGCAAATTCAATTCAGAGGAATCTCCAGAGTCTGGACCAGAATGGTTAGGAACTGCTACGAATTACCAACTCCAAATGCATGTCACATCAATTAGGTAGCAAACCCATCCATTCACCATTCTCCAAACATCAAGATAGTTCCATGTGTCAACCATAAGAAACATGATGAATCATCATGTTTCTTTCTTTTCTTTTTGTTTTTCTATTTTCTTTTCTTTTTTCTATTCCTTTTTATGTTTAGCAGAAGATCCGTAGGCAATGGGGCTACATAACCGGGCTGGCTCTTCCCCAATTATCCTAATGCTCCAAACCCTGGTAATTGCAGGATTTAAGCCCAGGTCATTTAGTATAACAACAAAAGACTTTACCAGCTTGGACAAGTGGCACCTTGCCCCATTGTCCAAACATCTCATGTAATATATGTCTAGATATATCAAATTTTATAAGAAGATCATGCAACTGATGGTGCAATTTTTTATTCATATATTATTAGAGGTCGAATAAAATATAGGGCAAAATTATGGGGAGAATGAAAATCCATTAATGAAATTAAATAAGAAATACTCTAAAGCAATATCTTCTATGAGAGGGGAAAAATTTCCAATCTTAAGGTTATAAAACCACAACACAATTTGGTGCACAAAATGTTATAGAACACCTTACATGACTCAACTTACCAATGGAAGATTTCCTTTGATTATGGATATAGGGACATCCATAATTATCATTTACATCAACAGATCCAACCAAAAAGCTTCATATAGGGCACGCTTAGCAAAAGATCATCTCATGTGGGGTTTAGGGCATATGGGTGAAAATGGAATGGATAATGTCTTTCCACATCCATTTCCATAGCCAAATCTTTCCAATCTAGATAGAAATATTAGCATCCAACTAATATCCACATTTGTATTCTTATCCATCAAAGAAAAGTGGATATGGAGATAAATACACAACTATCCCAGTCGTATCTAAATATCCAAATCCATTATATTTGGAGGGTTGTATTCGTGTCCTATTAAAACAAATATGGGTATGAATTCTAATATCTGACTAATATCTATATCCATGTTGGTGTTCACCAAATAAAAATGGATGATGAATATGGATAGACTAATACTAATTCATCTTTAGTCCCAGACCAGGTCAATATAATATGCCTAGATTTGCTAGGAAATACCAAAACTATCATATCAACATTACTCTAAAGATGAAAAGTAAAGATACAGGGACATGTTAAGAAATTACAACTGCTTATATTAAGATGATCCACCACCAAACTAAAGATGATGAGCAAAACAATTTAACTAAGGAAACAGCTTTCAAAAAAAAAGAAAAAAAAAAGAAAACAGTTATAGATATATGAAAGGACTACAGAATATCAAGTTCCAACTAATGCCTTATGATCAATTGATCATCAAATAGATGGAGCAAATCAAACAGCCCTATGAAGGACTAAGTCAGAAACAACTCCATGCAAATTTTCTTCTCACTAGTTGCTCCATCAACCATAACCTTAAACTCCTAATGCAACTCAAATCAGCATATAACAGCTGTAAGCCAATGTGGGAATGAAAAAAATGCAAACAATGGTCATTTACATTTCCAACATGTAGATTAATATCCTGCTGTCAACATTGTACAGAACAATATCTTTTTCTCTTTTTTGAGAATATCATAATAAAATCATAAATGAAGCTGCGGTTCATGAGCAATAACTAAGGAAAAGTATACATGAAAAATGCTGTTCCTCAGGCAACGCAAAATTAATTGATTTCCAAATGATAATACCTCCATTCAATAGTGCAAACTTGACATAAAAAAATAAATAAAAAGAAGAAGAAATGAAATTATAAATAAACAATTAAAAACAATGCAATGATAGGCCTGATCAGCGAGCCTCATCTACCGCAAAGATTCTCATTCAAAAGAATATTTTTAATAAAATAAATGAAAGACACAACCAATGCCATGAAGAAAGATCAAATTTATAAAGTCGAAGTAAAAAAAACACAAAATAAATCACTAAAAACCCACCGAACTCAACAACAAACACTAGAATTTCCCAGATACCTAAAAAAATAATCACACCCCTTCCAAATATAAATTAGCGGGAAAGACAATCTCCCAATCCAACCCACGAATCCTAGATGATGGACGGAGGGAAAGCGTTACAAACTATAGCGGGAACAAATAGTGACAAAAAAACACATGAAATTATTATAATATAAAGAGAAGAGCAACCGAACACACTCACAGCTCCATAGCTAGTATGCGCCTCCCCTCCTCCGGGGCCATAATAGTACGACGTTAAACCCACCCCGCCGGCCGCCACCGGCGCCTGGATGTAGGGGTAAGATCCGGTGAGGTAGCCCTCATAACCGCCATCATGCGCAGCATAGGGGTCCACGCCCGGAGGACGGAGGACCCTGAGATCGGCAGAGGGGGCGGAATTATCGTGCCCGACGGTTGGATATGGGTCAGGGTTAGGGTTTGATAGGTATGAGTAGGAGGGGCCGATGTAGGGTTGGGGATGGTGCGCCGCCGCCGCCGCCGACGCCGACGCCGCCGCCGCAGAGAGGTTGTGGCCACTCTGGTGCGCCTGCGGGAGTTTGTAATCCATCAGCCAGGCATTTGCTGAGAGCGAAGGGAGAGGGGAATTTTTCCCTCCCTGGATTTTTCTTTTTTTTTCCTTCTCTTCTGCTCTCTATTTTGAGGCGAAGGGCATAGGGAGCGTTACACACGGGAGAAGTAAAAAAAAGCGAGGGGGAGGGTTTATGAATTATCTTTAGGGGCCAATTGGACTTGGGACCGTTGGACACAACAAATATAGCCTACGGGTTAACCCAGTTTAGGCCCTAGTAGAACTTTTGAATGTAGGGTTTTTAAAAATTTATCTTTTTTAAGTAGAGCATTTATAAAAAATAGTTTATTATTTGATAACTATATTTCTAAAATGTTGTGGTCCTTTAACATGTCTGATACCATATTTTGATTGATCGGTCGTTTATTTGTCAGTATATGGCATTGGATGTACTACTGGCATCACGATTCAAGAGTAGCGGCAGGAAATTAGACGAAACTGATCGAGTAATTGGAACCAAAGGTTAGAGGGGTACGTCAAACTTATCTTCCATCATATAATGTAATATATTATATTTATAGTATAATACAATAATAAATTAATTTTCTATCGTCTCGATGATTGTTGTATAATATAACATAATATTAACTTATTTAACATAACATATTAATGTATTATGATATAATATAATATAATATAATATTTATAGTATAATACAATAATAAAAATATAAAATATTATAATTATTAGCGTAAATTAATTTTCCACCCTACTGACTTACAAAAAAATATTTTGTATAATTATTCTATTTTATTATGGATATTTTGGTCCAAAAAGAAAAAAAAATATATTATAACTCAAAACAACTTTTTGATAATTTATAAAAGTATTTTTTTCGAAAAAGCTCCAAAATGGAGCTTTTCCCAAAAAGTTGTTTTAGCTTTCTGGAAAAGCTAAAATAGTTTTTTGAAAATTTTACCAAACACCCCCATTTTATCTAAAAGTGCTTTTGGAAGACCAGAAAGTACTTTTTGACCCTCCAAAAGGTCGAGTAGAGCTTTTGAAAGTAGACTTTCTGAAGTAGAGCTTTTATAAAAATCTATTTGTTGTTTGATAACTACAATTCTGAAGTATTGTGTCACTTTAACATGTGTTTGGTAAACAAACTGAGAAAGTATATACTTTTATCATAAAGGACATTGAATAGTATTATACAACAGAGCGTAATAAAATATAATATATATTAATACATAAATATATGATATAGTATAATATTACTGTAATATAATATCATATTATTATAATATAGTAATATAATATTGTATACTATAGCATAATAATTTAATACAATATTAAATTATTTAACATAACATATCAATGTATTATGATATAATGTAATATAATATTATATTTATATTATAATACAATAATAAAGATATAAAATATTATAATTATTAGCATAAATTAATTTTTCATAATATAATAAATTTCCTAACTATGTGATAAAATTAGTTAAACAATTATTAAAGAGACATTTTGTATAATTGTTATATTTTATCATGGGTATTTTGGTCCAAAAAATAGCTTTTTGACCGACCTAAAAGTACTTTTTTTGGAAAGCTCTAAAATGGAGCTTCTCCCAAAAAATAGTTTTTAGCTTTCTGAAAAAGCTAAAATAACTTTTCGAAATTTTTACCTAACATCCCTATTTCATCTAAAAATGCTTTTGGAGGGCTAGAAAGTGTTTTTTGGCTCTCCAAAAGCTCCCCCAAATGGGGCCTTAGGCCTTGTTTGGAGGAGCTATTGGCAGTAAAGCCTTTAGAAGTAGAGTTGTTGAAAGTAGAGCTTTCTGAAGTAGAACTTTTATAAAAAGCTGTTTGCTGTTTGGTAACTACATTTCTAAAGTGCTGTGGTACTTTAATATATGTTTGGTAAACGAACTAAGAAAATACTTTTTATGACAAAATGACCATTGAAGACATTACATAGTATTATACAATAGATCATAATAAAATATGATATATATTAAATATTAAATATACTATATGATATAGTATAATATAACTGTGATGTAATATAATATTATTATAATATAGCACTATAACATTATATACTATAGGATAATAATTTCATATAATATTAAATTATTGAACATAACATATCAATGTATTATGATATAACATAATATAATATTACATTTATAGTATAATACAATAAGAAAGATATAAAATATTATAATTATTAGCATAAATTAATTTTTTTATAATATGACATAATATTAAATTATTTAACATAACATATTAATGTATTATGATATAATGTAATATAATATTATATTTATAGTATAATACAATAATAAAGGTATATGTTGTGGTTGAAATCTGGCCTCAGGGTGACCATGCCAGAAGAAGCCGAGGAGATATCGGTCGGGACGGAAAAAGAGGGCCACCTCCTGCGTTCCGGGGTACCTGCACAAAGCCTTGGCCGGAGATTCCGGCGAAGGCCCTCCTATGGCTAAGTTAGCTGGGCTTTTGGAGAGATTTCTCAGTGCTTTAGATGGCCTCTTGTAGTTAAATAATTTATAATGGCTTGCCGAAGGTCTTTTCCCTCCTTTTTATAGGGTGAGGATCTTAGCCGTTACCTAAAATTTCGAGTCAATTCGTGATCAGTTGGCCATCAATTAGAGGCGGCGTACAGCACGAAGATCAATCTTGTGGGTGGAGAATTCGGAAGATATCTTTCCGGATTTGTTCTGAGGGTCTGCCATGTCATTCCAAACGGAAGTAATCAAGGAAGTTCTTAAATGCATCGTGTGCGCACTCATGCTGAGGTGTTACCTAGTGGTATGCAAGGGACCAATCATCAATGCCCTGCCCTCCGAGGCAGCTGTCATAATGACCGACCATTAACACCGCGATCCAAAAAGAACTACTGAGGGAGCTTCTGGTCTACTATGTGGCACGATCTGACCACTCGGCCGCATGAGCATGGGATCTGCGGGATCTTCGATGGGATCAAGGTTAACAGGACCGAGGTTGGGCCGAGGTCAGTTCGGCCTTTGGCGGGCTGAGGTCGACTTGGCCTCCTCCTTTGAGGTCGGCTCGGCCTTTGGTGGGGCCAAGGTCTGCTTGGCTCTTGGCGGGGCTGAGGTCAACCTGGCCTCTAGCTGAGGTCGGCTCGGCCTTTGGCGAGCTGAGGTCGGCTCGGCCTTTGGCGAGCTGAGGTCGGCCTGACTCTGAGGTCTACTCTGCCGGAATTCGGTAGCTTCATGCGGGAGTAGGACGATCCATTTGCCTCCCATCAGTATACAATATTATAATTATTAGCGTAAATTAGTTTTTCATAATATAATATAATATTAAATTATTTAACATAATATATTAATGTATTATGATATAATGTAATATAATATTATATTTATAGTATAATACAATAATAAAGATATAAAATATTTTAATTATTAGCGTAAATTAAATTTTTACCCTCTTATGACTATTTATTGTTGGGAAATGTGTCCTAAAGGTCAATGGCTAGTCTGTTGATGATTGAGATGTATATGAATTAATAAATAAGAAAAGTTATTTGGCATTTTTCATTGCATATTTTGTACATCTTCATAAACTCATGTAATGTGATGAAAAAAGTTCGAAACGAAAAAGTGCATCCCATGTCTTTCTTGGGATGCAGGAAAAAGTCCTTAAAACTCTTATAAATAATAAAAGAGGATTTATCTACAAGTCCTTAAACCTGTTCACGATGGAACGATATGCTATTACTAGAACAATAGCATTATTAAGAATAGGTCGTTGTATGCCATATTTGTTGGTTGTCCTCTTAACCAAGGAGTGTAGAAACACTAGTATGCCACACAAGTGAAGTGTAGGAGTACATTTCACTGAACGTGATCTGATCCAGAATACTCTGCTGCCAGGAGATGTTTCGAGTGGATATGGGTATAAGTATCCCTCCGACCTGAGATCGCCATGGTGACTAACAAGCAACTCATTGTATTTTGGTACCGGACTATCTGAATTTCTAATTCAGTGATGAAACTGTTCTGGATACAGTCAAGTACTTGCGAAGTTGGTGTGTGAGTCAAAAAGGGATTGACCCCTCCTGGTAATAGGAGATAATGCTCTTGTGTTCAATTTAGCAAAATCTTGGCTAGAGTAATCCTTGTGAGGAGTCATAGGATTTGTAAAGTTGAAACACATTTTGGATGAACTGATTAAAGAGTTGATAGTGAACTCTGAAGTCATCCTAGACATTCGGAGTCATAGGGATGAATTATACGATAACCATAGTCTAAGGATTCTTGAATGTTGCTTTGCAATCATTCGGCCTATCCGGACGTCGGGTACCATTTCTAAATGGTCATTTTGATTAGTACATGAAGTTATTCTGGTGATACCGGCTTAGGTTCGAACCTATGGGGTCACACGCATAGAAGTTTCTAGGTTGATCAAATGGCTGACAGGCGATTAAGAATCATCCAGAGGTATATTGGTCAATTTGATTGACAAATTATCCTAAGCAAAGATTGCAATAAAATAATTATTAAATTATTGAAGGATTAATTAGCAATTAGATTGCTAATAAACTCAATTTGATTGAATGATTGAGCTTAAGTTGAGCCAAATTGAATAAGATTCAATTTGGGCTACATCAAGGTTTGACCTAATTGGATTGGGTTCGACCCAAGTAGATTGGGCTTGACCCAATTAATGGACTTGACCTAATTGGATTGGGCTTGATCCAAGTCAATTAGAAGTTCTTATTTGATAAGGAATCTAAGTTCAAAAATTCAGAATCTAATAAGGAGAAGAATCCCTAAAAATTAGGAACCTAGCTTTCATTTGTAGAGAAGATTGACACCTCATCTTATCTCCTAGATTCATAGTGCCTCCCTCTTTCTTTTTAGCCAAGAGTTGGCATGGAAAATCAAAGAAGGCGTGCCCATATTTTCCTAAGAAGATGGCGCCATAAACTTGTTAGATGTATGCCCTAGAAGCCAATTTGGCTGATACATTATTAATTCTGGAACATAATTTTGTACTTGACTTTATTATTATTGAATAATAAATAGGTATCTTTTTCATTCATATTGTTTATGTGTCTTTGAATCGTCCAAGAAATTAATAAGATGATGATGCATATTCTCAAGAGTTGAGAATTTGAGCCATGTATCATTGGTGATTAATTTCTAAATGCTCCTGACCGATGGATCATCATGAGGACGGTGATCGATCCGATGAGATCAGTGCACACATCGCTTTTCTTATAAATGGACGAGACTCGAGTCCACAGTATGGGGACACTGAAGTGATAATGCAGGTGCTTATTAGAGAATAAGGGTACTGAGCGTGACCAAGACAAGAAGTCACTTGGATGTTTATCCACTCGTTAATGACTTGCTTGATGTTGCAATAGTATGACTAGTCCTTTGACTTGCGGTGCTTTGGCTACTCATAGTGAGGTTATTGTAGTTTAACTGCACGTTTACATGGTCTCTAGATATATGGATCCTTGTAGTGTAGATTAGCTGTAGTAGGTTCACTATAGGAGTAGGGTATGCACCTACATGGAATCTATCGATCTTGATAGATAAGGAGTGATCCTATGTGATCTATAAGACTGAGTTCGTAAGACCTCGGTCGGGGCAGTACGTACAGTGGAGAAAGAGTTTTCCACTCTCGAACTTAAGTCGAATAAATCTTGACATATGACAGACGATGGGATTTGACGAGTTATCCATGACCTCCGTCCTATAGGGATCCATGATAGAAGGACTGTATTATACGATAACTGCACCTAGAGGTTCATCATTTCATTCTGCTAGATGGCCACTACATGCTGCTAGGTGTCACTGGTGGATGGTGAGACTCACAGGGACTATCTCGATGGTCGATGATCCCTGATGAGTTGAGTTGAAATTGTTCCAACCCATTGAAAAGAGTTTTCAATAATATTATGATAGAGATCGCAATACATCTCACTACCAGACATAATAGAACCTATGGGGTCACATACATTAGAAGTATTGACTGATCTGATGGTTGAATTGTGATTAGGAATCACGGATAATCAATTTTGATTGATAACTGGTTAACCCACTAAGAGTTAGTGAGTTGAAGAAAGAATAATGGGATTTGATTAATTGGACTTAAACACGAATCCTACTTGGAGTAGGATTCCTAGAGTCCTAATTAGATTAGAACTACGAGTCCTACTTGGAGTAGGATTTCTAGAGTCCTAATTGAATTTGGATTTCGAATTCAAATTAGAGTCCTACTTAGAGTAGGATTCTCAGAGTCCTAATTTGATTAGGACTTCGGGTTCAAATCAGAGTCCTAATTGGATTAGGACTAAAATTGAATAAGTCCTATTTAGATTAGAATTTTTTAAGTCTTAATTAATTATTAATCTAATGAATTAAGATGACTCCTAATTGGATAAGGATTGAAGAGTTCAATTGAGTCATGATTCATTTAAGTTCTAATTGGATTAGGACTTGCATAGATTAGAACCCAAATTGGTTCACACTTGGTTGAAGCCTAATTGGATTAGGACTAGACCATATGAGGGCCACCTAATCCTCTTCTATTAGACTAACCATGAAGGAGGGGCGTACGCCCCTCCTCTTTTTCTCCTTGGTGCGGCAAAACAAAGAGGGGTCGGCACCCCTCTTGGGAATTAGTTAGGAGCTCCTAAAAGTTAGGAGCTCCACAAGCTATTTAAAGAAATCAAGGGGGCAACACCTAGGGTATTGGAAATCCTCTCCCTTGTGTCGTACGCCCCTCCTTCCTCTTGGTCTTCAGCCGCCATCAGTAAGGAGAAATGAAGAGGAGGCGTGCACCTCCTCTTGACCTTCTTCCTTGGTTCCAGCGCAAGGAAAGGAGAAAGGCTGCAAGTAGCCTTTGGTTCTTCTTCCAGATCCCTCCTTCCTCTCATCCTTCCTAAGAAAATCAAGGGTTGATTCAAATGAAGGATTTCAGCCATCAAGAGTTGTCTCTGCAAGAGAGCTAGCACCCCGGGGAGACAAGAAAGCTTTGATCGGTCCTCTGCTTCGTATGGATACCCGTGAGGCCGGACGCGTGTGCGGTTTCAAGCGAACCTTCATCCAAAACCACGATCATCAGTTTGCGGTGATCATCTACCCGCACAAGGTGAGGATCTGATCTTCCTAATGGTTTAAAAAGTTTTTAATCCTAATTTATCTACGAACATCGTTTTAAAATACGTTCATTCGATGAACGCCGATCCCGCGCATGCCCCTTCCATTGCATTCTTCTTCTTTGATTTTTCTACGGCATAGGCCAGTTTCCAACAGTGGTATCAGAGCCTAGGTTATGTAGATTAAGATTAGGATTAATCGTTATAGGCATATTAGATCTGAAAATTTAAAGATTATGCTTGCTGATTTTTCTGTATGCAGAATTTTCATGTTGCTGATTTTTCTGCATGCTGAATTTGATATGCGTAAATTAATGATTCTATTGTGTTGTTAATGTGATTACAAATATTTAGAATCATATCTAATGTAATCAGTAACTCATGAGATGACATAATCAGTTAAATTTCAGATCTGAAAAATTATATTTATGCATGTGATGTATATGGTGATAATCATAGATGACCCTTTATGAATGTACTGAAATGTTCAGCGATATTCTATAATGTTATGTGATGACATGTAATTCGGATTTTAAGATGCCTGCGTGCATTTTAAATTCATGTATTAGAGACCTGCGTGTCTCATTAAAAGGGGTTGTAATTATTTTTTTATATTTGAATTTTATTTGGGATGTAATCTGTGATGTATGTTGCACGTCGATGGTTGATCGATGCATGCCTCTATAAGCAAGCCTTGCACGGATCGAGATCAAAGGTTGATTGAAGATGGATCAAGGAGTTGATCACAATTGGACCTAAGGGATCAAGATCGAGTCAAGAGTTGAAGACGATCTAACCAATTGACGTGCATGTGCTTATACTATGACCCATCCTGAATCCATGATCATTACCAGTTACATTTACTTTGTTATATATGCCTGGATGTTTATATTTATGCCTATGCATAGCGGGTAGATGCATATGCGCATGAGATATAGATAATCAATCGAAAAGGACCTAAACTAAAACCTCCTCAATCAGTCGAGAGTGACCCAACATGAGCGAGTCATATTAGATTAATTGATCTAATTGGTATCTAGGAAAGCATGAAAGGTGGTTACTTAATTAGGACCTTACTCTCTGAGTAAAGGAAGCCTCCCACCTGCTTACCTGGCCAATTATTCGATTACCTCTTATAAAAAGCTCAAGGTTGCAAACACTAAGACATAATTATACAATATTAAGTCTATAGGTTTTCCACCGTAGTAGAGCTGCTAAGGTCTTTCTGGTGTTGATTTGTCTAGGCTGGACACAGTGGGCAAGTTACATTGGGGGACTAGATCTCTCTATAGACATGAGATGTTGTAGGGTAAAGCTGGGGTTGGGCGCCAATAACTGTTAGGTAAGGACCCAATGACGACTTTATTTCTACAGTTATACGGTGGGTCTGACTTAACTAAGGAATGGGACCAATAACTGTTAGATGATATCTTCATGACTTAGAGACCAAGTAGCACTGCAATATGCTTGAGAAGCATTGTACAAGAGTTGTACACTCATCCATTTATGTGTCACCAATAACTGTTAGGTGAGGTGGCATGTATTGTGGAACCATAGCACCCACTAGAAACCCTAGTCGCGTAGGGCTTTTGTTTCTCCACCAGAGGAGTGTGAGGGATTCGAAAAAATAGTGGGAGGTATATTTATTCTAAAAGATCCTAAAACAAATTAGGATCAAGTACAAAAGTCTAATTAGAATCTTTACTTTCTACAGATTACAATGTCGGCTTCAAATCCTTTGACCTGTATCATTGAGACCAACCGACTGATCGGAGCCAATTACAAGAACTGGTTTAGAAACCTCAAAATCGTTCTGAATTATAAGAAACTAAGCTATGTACTCGAAAAGGATACCTTAGATTACCAACACGTCCTACTGATGATTAGCGTGAGATGCATCAAAAGTGGACGAATGATGACATTAGGGTCAAGTGCTACATCATGGCATCCATGTCTAATGAACTCCAATGCCAGCATGAGAATATGAAGACTGCTAGGGAGATATTAGCACACCTACAAGAGTTGTATGGTGAGCAAAGTCGCACAGCTCGTTTTGAAGTATCCAAGAGGCTCTTCAAGGCAAAGATGCGCGAGGGGCAGTCTGTCCATGATCATGGTCTGACTATGATCAAGGACCTAGAGGAGCTTGAGAAGCTCGGTATGAACATGCACAAGGAATTGCAAATAAATCTGATCCTGCAGTCCCTTTCTGATTTATTTGGGCAGTTTATAGTAAACTACCATATGAATAAGATTGAATGCACTAAGACTGAACTGTTAAATATGTTGGTAACTGCTGAGGGAGCCTTGAAAAGTTCAAGGGCATTGTCCTTGCTGCTGAGTTGACTTCTGGTTCCAAGAGAAAGTCTACTTGGAAGAAAAAGAAGCCAGCGAAGAAGTAGAAGAAAGATAAGGAGCCAAAGAAGGAAGTTCAAAAGAAAAGGGCAAAAGAAAATATTTCCACTGCAATGTCGACGGCCATTGGAAAAGAAACTGTCCTTCATATCTTGAGAGCCTGAAGAACAAAAAGGCAGACACACCTTCAGAAGGTATGCCGGACTTGCTCATAATTGAAACTAATCTTTTGTTTCTTCTACTTCTAGTTGGATCATAGATTCTGGTTCTAGTGCTCATTTGTGCACTACTATGCAGAGCCTAAAGGAAAGTAAAAGGCTAGTGGAAAGTGTAGTAACCCTTCGGGTTGGCAACGGGGCAAAAGTTGCTCCCGTAGTTGTAGGGCACTTAACCTCTGCGACTTGCTGTTCTATTTATTTCAAAAATAAATTAGTCGCACGTGGTCTTATGATTAATAGTCTCTATCATTTATATATGGATGTCTGTGAATGTATCTGAGCAAGAAGTGAGTGCTAAAGGATCCAAAAGATTTAGAGATCAAATAAACCAAAAGCATTTGTGGCACCTCAGACTTGGCCATATTGGAGAGGACAGAATGAACAAAATGAAGAAAGATGGGCTTCTTGGCTCATTGACTTCCGAGTCATATCCAGTCTGCGAGTCTTGTCTTCAAGGAAAAATGGCTAGATTACCCTTTGTAGGACAAGGGGAGAGGACCACTGAAATAATTATCCTGGTACATATTGACGTATGTGGCCCATTTGATGTGCTAGCCAGAGATTGTTATTCATACTTCATTACCTTTACCGATGATTATTCACGATATAGATATGTGTATCTTATGAGAAACAAATCTGAGTCTCTTGAAAGTTCAAAGAGTTCAGAAATGAAGTAGAAAAACAAACTAGAAAACCACTTAAGACTCTTTGATCAGATTGAGGAGGAGAATACCTTAGTAGAAAATTCTGGAACTATCTCAAGGAGAATGGCATAGTCTCACAATGGACTCCTTCGGGTACACCTTAACTCAACGGAGTGTCAGAAAGGAGGAATCAGACTCTATTGGATATGGTCCGGTCCATGGTGAGCTTCACGGATTTACCTATATTTCTTTAGGAAGATGCCTTACTTACCGCATTTTATCTACTGAATAGAGTTTCCTTTAAATCTGTTTCTACCATACTGTATGAGATATGGCATGGTAAGAAACCAAGCCTTGGTCATCTCAAGATTTGGAGATGTCCGGCCCACGTCAAGTGACTACAGGCGGACAAGTTAGAGGCTAGGACCATAAGTGTTCATTTTATAGGATATCCTAAAGAGTCATTAGGATATAATTTTTACGTCTCAGAGGATCACAATGTGTTTGTGAGCCGACATGCTATCTTCTTGGAAAAACAGTTTATCCTTGATAGAGGCAGTGGGAGGAAAATTGAGCTTGAATAGAAAGTCTCTGAAAAGCAACGAGTTATGGATTCTCTAGAACCTATTTATACAGAGCCAGTACATGTTGTACCTCCTCCACCTTGTATATCTAGTAGGATCTCCCATCCTCCTGATAGATACTTAGGTATGCTTATAGAGGATACCAAGAAAATGTTCCTCATGGAAGATAGAAAAAATATACAGGATTCCAATACCTACAACGAAGCGATATTATACCTATTGGATGTAAATGAATCTACAAAAGAAAGATAGGTTCGGATGGAAAGGTAGAGACCATAAGGCAAGGCTAGTAGCGAAAGGGTATAGTTAGCACGAAGGCATTGACAATCAGGAGGCCTTTTCACCTGTAGCCATGCTAAAATCCATTCGAACATTACTTGCCATTGCAGCATTTCATGATCATGAAATTTGACAGATGGATGTGAAAACTGCTTTTCTGAATGGGTATCTTGATGAAGATATCTATATGAAGCAACCTTTGGGTTTCACTTCCAGTGATGGAGATCACAAGATCTACAAGCTGCAAAGGTCCATTTATGGACTAAAGCAAGCATCTCGGAGTTGGAACACTCGTTTCAATGATGCAATCAAAATGTTTGATTTCATCAAGAACGAAGAGGAACCATGTGTTTATAAGAAGATTAGTGAGAGTGCTGTCGTATTCCTCGTATTGTACGTGGATGACATTCTCCTGATAGGGAATGATATTTTCATGCTAACCTCGATCAAGGTCTGATTGTCAAAAGAGTTCTCCATGAAAGATCTTGGGGAGGCATTCTATATTTTGGGGATTAAGGTCTATAGAGATAGATCTAAAAGGATACTTGGCCTATCATAGAAGATGTACATAGAGGAAGTGTTGAAGAGGTTCAGCATGGAAAACTCCAAAAGGAATCTTTTACCCCTTAGGCATGGGATTCATCTCTCCAAGAAGATGTGCCCTAACACATCTAAAGAGATTCAACGCATGAGCAAGATCCCTCATGCTTCGGCAATAGGGAGCCTCATGTTTGCCATGCTGTGTACACGACCTGATATAGCCCTTGCTGTGAGTGTCACTAGCAGATATCAGTCGAATCTAGGTGAAGAGCACTAGACAGCTGTGAAGAACATTCTTAAGTACTTGAGAAGAACTAAAGATTTGTTCTTGGTCTTTGAAGGAGCATCATAGTTAAAGGTAGAAGGGTACACAGATTCAGACTTCATGACTGATATCAATGATAGAAAGTCTACATCTGGATATGTGTTCTTGTGCAACGGTAGTACGGTAAATTGAAAAAGCTCTAAACCACCGATCATTGCTGATTCTACTATGGAAGCTGAATATATCGCCGCCTCTGAAGCTGCTAAGGAAGGCTTTTGGTTTAAAAAAAATTCATTACAGAGTTGGATGTAATGTCATTAGATGCCATAACACTCTACTACGATAATAATGGCGCCATAGCTTTTGCTAAGAAACCTAGGTCTCATCAGAAATTCAAGCATATAGAGCGGCGCTTTCACCTTATACACGATTACGTTGAGAAGAAATATGTTGAGGTGCAGAGAGTAGACTCCGGAGAAAATGTGGCTGACCCGTTCACTAAGCATCTGAGTCAACAAAAGACTGAAGCCCACCTTGAGAAGATGGAACTTAGATATATGACTGATTGGCTTTAGTGCAAGTAATAGATTGTTAGATGTATGCCCTATAAGCCAATCTGGCTGATACATTATTAATTATGGGACATAATTTTATACTTGACTTTATTATTATTGAATAATGAATAGGCATCTTTTTTATTCATATTATTTATGTGTCTATGAATCGTCCAAGAAATTAATAAGATGATGCAACATATTCTCAAGAGTTGAGAATTTGAGCCATGTATCATTTATGATTAATTTCTAAATGCTCCTGATCGATGGATCATCACGAGGACGGCGATCGATTCGATGAGATCAGTGCACACAACGCTTCCTTATGGATGGACAAGACTCGAGTCCACAGTGTGGGGACACTGAACTGATAGTGCAGGTGCTTGTTATGAAACAAGGGTACTAAGCATGACCAAGACAAGAAGTCACTTGGATGTCTATCCACTCATCAGTAACTTGCTTGATGTTGCAGTAGTGTGACTGGTCCTTTGACCTACGGTGCTTTCGCTACTCACAGTAAGGTTATTGTAGTTTGACTGCACGTATACATGGTCTCTAGTTATACGGGTCCTTGTAGTATAGATTGGCTACAGTAGGTTCACTGTAGGAATATGGTATGCATCTATATGGAATCTATCGACCTTGATAGATAAGGAGTGATTCTATGTGATTTATAAGACTAAGTTCGTAAGACCTCGGCCGGGGACGTACGTACAGTGGAGAAAGATTTTTCCACTCTCGAACTTAAGTCGAATAAATCTTGATATATGACAGATGATGGGGTTTGACGAGTTATCCATGACCTCCGTCCTGTAGGGATCCACGATAGAATGACCGTATCATATGATAACTGCACCTAGAGGTTCATCATTCTATTCTGTTGGGTGGCCACAATATGTGCTAGGTGTCACTGGTGGATGGTGAGACTCACAGGGACTATCTCGATAGTCGATGATCCCTGATGAGTTGAGTTGGAATTGTTCGAACCCATTGAAAGGAGTTTTCAATGATATTGTGATAAAGATCGCAATACATCTCACTACTAGACAGAATAGAACCTATAGGGTCACACACATTAGAAGTATTGACTAATCTGCTGGTTCAATTGTGATTAGAAATCACGGATAATCAATTTTGATTGATAATTGGTTAACCCATGAGTTGAAGAAGGAATAATGGGATTTGATTAATTGGACTTAAACACGAATCCTACTTGGAGTAGAATTTCTAGAGTCCTAATTAGATTAGGATTGCGGGTACTACTTGGAGTAAGATTCCTAGAGTCCTAATTGAATTAGAATTTCGAATTCAAATTAGTGTTCTACTTAGAGTAGGATTCCCAGAGTTCTATTTAGATTAGGACTTCGGGTTCAAATCAGAGTCCTAATTGGATTAGGACTAAAATTGAATAAGCCCTAATTAGATTAGGATTTCTTAAGTTCTAATTAATTATTAATCTAATGAATTAAGATGACTCCTAATTGGATTAGGATTGAAGAGATCAATTGAGTCATAATTCATTTAAGTTCTAATTGGATAAGGACTTGCATAGATTAGAACCCAAATTGGTTCACACTTGGTTGAAGCCTAATTGGATTAGGATTAGACCATATAAGGGCTACCTAATCCTCCTTAGAGGAGGATTAGACTAACCATGAAGGAGGGGCGTACGCCCCTCCTCTTTTTCTCCATGGTGCGGCAAAACGAAGAGGGGTCGGCGCCCCTTTTCATCCAAAACCACGATCACCAGTTTGCGATGATCATCTACCTGCACAAGGTGAGGATCTGATCTTCCTAATGGTTTAAAAAGTTTTTAATCCTAATCTATCTACGAACATCATTTTGAAATACGTTCATTCGATGAACGCCGATCCCGCGCATGCCCCTTCTGCTGCATTCTTCTTCTTTGATTTTTCTATGGCATGGGCGGGTTCCCAACAAAACTTCCCAAAACCAATGCATAAAGATCCCTAATTTGTAGGAGATTGTGGCGTATGAGAGAAGGGGTGCGGCACCATCTTTGGGCGCTTGACTCCCTAATTTTTAGGGAGTCAATATGCTGAATTAAAATGAAGGAAGAGGGAGTTGGACTCCCTCTCCATTGTGCCGTGGAGATCCCTATTTTTTAGGGATTTCCAAACGCTATTGGTTGGCATTTGGATCCACTTAAGGCGTGGGGGTCTTTGGCTATAAAAGAGCCCCCACGCCTAGGGTATTCCATGCACTTCTTCGGGGTTTTAAGGGTTCTGAAAATTCAAAGATTGGGTCGCCATCTCTTCTCCTCCTTCTCCCTCATCTCCATCATTCATCTTCTCGAAGAACAATCAAAAGTTGATTGCTTCGAAAGAGAAAGGTTCAGCCATTGCAGCACCTCCGTGCGAGCTAGCACTCCCGTAGTCGTCGATCTTTCTGGAGCTTCGTGTGGATGATCCATAGAGGTCGGACGCGTGTACGGCTACAGAGCATGATCAAGGAGTCATCAAAGGCTTCCAGTGAATTAGGTATGATATTTAATCTCCTTAGATATTAAGATTAGATCTTAACTTGATTGCAGAAATTTCAGGATTGTATGTTAGACATACAATCATAGTTTTATATTTTACATAAATGTTTAAATCCTAGTTTTATTTTTATTGTAAAGATTAGATCTAAAGAATGCATGAAAATTAAAGAATTTAATTTTTAATTGCTTCCACTGTTTTTTAGAAAATTTTTAAAATCATGCATGCTACCCTACAAGGGTTCCTATCAATAGTATCAGAGCCAGGTTCATGTAATGTTTAAATGTTTATGTTTAAAATATGATTTCTAATCCTAGTAGTCAAGTAATCAGATTGGGTGGATCACCAGGCCGTCCGGCTATAGGAGAAAGAAGGATTTCATGACCCTCTCTTTCCATTCAATAGGGTCTCCGATGGCGTATAGGGGTGCCATTGTGATCAAATCCCTTGAAGATGAACCGCGAAAGGAAGATTAAAAATTGTTTTAATCTTTGTAATTAAATCAAAGATCATAAATAGGTTTAGATGAGATCTAAAAGGATTTATGACTGATTTATTTGCTGTTTTTGCATGATTAATCAAATCTGAAAATTAAAGGTTCATGTGAGGTAAATTGTCTAGGTAAAATTCATGTTATTATATATATGTGATGTATGAATATGAATTAAATCTGATTTAAGCATGTTTATTTGAGAAACCTAGATCTAAAAATTATTTTAAGAACTAAAGTTTGAAACTGAACATGCGATTTAATGACTTGTGCAATGATCTGAAATTTTACCGAATCCTACACTTAATTGAGAATTAAGTGATGAAATCATAGACCTAGAATTGAGAATTGAACTCTAAGGATATTGCATAAATCTTGGGGCTTGGGTTAGCTCAAATAAGGTCCTATAAACTAGGTAAGACCTAGGGTTAAAATCAAAGACGGACTAATCAGAGTAGTTGATGAAATCTAACTAAATTGTAATTAGATTAGGTCAAGGATACTCTAAATCAAATACAATAAGAGAACAGGACAAAGAACTTCACTTCGACGCTGGGTAAGGCAAGTGCCATGAGGATGAAATAAGTGCCATGAACAACTGACACTAGGGGCATAAAAGGAGCAGCTGCTAGCCATAAGACTTGAATCCCAACTGTGAGGGAGGTTTGGATAGATATTAAACTAGGGCTTGAACAGAATCGGACAAGGGACTGACATTTCTTATCTAGATGCCTAAAACAGAAGCAGATAAGATAGCGGATTAGGCCGAAAAGTTGTACTTGATCAAGTCTATGTCTTTGATTAGACCAAATGGAACTTGATTGAGGCTCAGTGGTTGAGCCCGAGTCATAAAGATGGTCAAATCAAAACTGATTAACTAATCAGTGTCTAAGGTAAGTTTGCCAGCTTTGATCGGTGGTCATTAATTGGGAGCTACTCGCACTGATTCTGTCTTTGATGAGTTAATGGCATATCCCTCCTACCGATCTCACTTATCTGGCCGACTTGGTGAATCATGTTTTGACTAGATCACTTAATGATTCGAGTTGACCAATGCCTGTAAGAAAAATTAGTGTGACTGATTTAGGTGCCTATGAACCGGCTTGAATCTAGTCCTTTTAATCTTAATCGGTGAAGTCAGTAAAGGATCTAGATTAGCCGATCCTTCTCTTCATTATTAAATCAAATCCTCTAAAATTATTAGGTTCCTAAAGTAAAATAGTTATGGAGATAACTACCTCACTGCCTCCCATTAAGTTGAGTGATAATGGGTCCAGTGGTTAGATAATCATTGAAGGCACCACACGCCTGGTGCTTATCTGTCATTGGAATTATCATGCATAATATGATGAGTCAGTTGTACTTTCTATAGGGTGATCAGGTTGGCCGAGCCACACTCGGGCCTGGTCATCTGTTAGTGGGTGACACTGAATTCTGTCATGTTAATGGTAGGACTTGACCAGGACTTTCAGTGGAGGCGTCACACGCCTACTGAAGAGATGCCCATGGCAGAATTGATACGAGAAATTATTTGGATGAAACAATTGGTTAAGAACCTACCCATAGATGCACATAGGTTGGCCGGGCTGTTAGGATCCCTCATATGCCATGAAAATTTCGAAATAATTTTTAGATTGCAGCGGAAAAACATATGCGGGATCCGTTCATCGCATGAACGTATTTTAAAACCTTTCGTTTGTAGATAGATTAGAATTAAATTATTTTAAACCATTTTAAAATCATTAAGAAGATCAGATCTTTACCTTGTGCGGGTAGATGGTCTCCGCAAATCTGATTCACATGGATTTGTAGAAGGTTCGATGGAAGCCGCACACGCGTCCGGCCTCTACGGGTATCCACACGAGGTAATGATTCGATCGAAGCCTACGTATCTCCCCGGGGTGCTAGCTCCCTTACAGAGATGGCTATGGATGGCTGATATCCTCTCCTTTGAATCAACCTTTGATTGCCTTGAGAGGAAGAAGAAGAAGGAGAGATCTAGGAAGAGGAAACAAAGCTCTTTGCAGCCTTTTCTTTTTCTCCTGCGCTGGACCCAAGAAAGAGGAAGAAGAAGGCCACGCCACCCTTTCTTTTTCTCCCTTTTCTCTTGCAGCTGAAAGGAGGAAGAAGATGGGAGGTTGCTGCCATGATCCCTCAAAAAGAACCATAGAGAGGAGGGGCCGTACCCCTCCTCCTTTTCATTTCGTTTGGGATAAGGATGAGCTCCTATTTTTAAGGAGCTCATCTTTATCCTTATAATTAGGCAGCAAGGAGGGGCTTACGCCCCTCCTTTTTCCTTTCACGTACTTCCCAAAGGGAGGGGCGTGGGCCCCTCCCTCTAGTCCATTTAAATCAGCCCCCACTTAATCAAATTAAGTGGGGAGGATTGGGTTCAATACTTGGGTTCAATTCTATTCCAAATAGAATTAGGTGCATGCATTTCCTTTTATTCCAAATCCTAATCCAATTAGGATTTAATTGAACCATGACTCTATTGAACTCTTCAATCCTAATCCAATTAGGAGTCATAAAATTAATTAGATTAAATTTAAAATTAATTAGGACTTAAGAAAATCCTAATCTAATCAGGACTTGTTCAAATTTCAGCCCTAAGATAATTAGGACTTTAGAAATCCTATTCTAAGTAGGACTCTAATTTAATTTGAAATCCTAATCCAATTAGGACTTTATGAATCCCACTCCAAGTAGGACTCATGATCAAGTTTAATTAATTAAATCCAATTAATTAAATTAAATTGCAATCCGATTGCAATTATTCCTTCTTCCAACCACTAACTCTTAGCGGGTTATCCATTTATCAATCTAATTGATTATTTGTGATTCCTAATCACATTCAACCATCGGATCGGTCAATACCTCTAATGTGTGTGACCCCATAGGTTCTATTCTGACTGGTAGTGAGATATATTGCGATCTCTATCACAATATCATTGAAAACTCCTTTCAATGGGTTGAAACAATTCCAACTCAACTCATCAGGGTTCATCGATCATCAAGATGATTCCTGTGAGTCTCACCATCCACCAGTGACACCTAGCAGTATGTAGTGGCTATCCAGCAGAACAGAATGATGAACCTCTAGGTGCAGTTATCGTATGATACAGTCCTTCTATCATGAATCCCTACAGACCGGAGGTCATGGATAACTCGTCAAACCCCGTCGTCTGTCATATGTCTAGATTTATTCGACTTGAGTTCGATAGTGGAAAACTCTTTCTCCACTATATATTATTGCCCTGGCCAAGGTCTTAGAACTCTGTCTAATAGATCACATAGGATCACTCCTCTTCTATCAAGATCGATAGATTCCATGTAAGTGCATACCCTACTCCTACAGTGAACCTACTGCAGCCAATCTACACAACAAGGACCCATATGACTAGAGACCATGTATATGTGCAGTCAAACTACAATAACCTCACTGTGAGTAGCCGAAGCACCGCAGGTCAAAGGACCAGTCACACTACTGCAACATCAAGTAAGTCACTGACGAGTGGATAGACATCCAAGTGACTTCTTGTCTTGGTCACGCTCAGTACCCTTGTTCTCTAACAAGCACCTGCACTCTCACTTCAGTGTCCCTACACTGTGGACTCGAGTCTCGTCCATCCATAAGGAAAGCGATCTGTGCACTGATCGGATCGATCACCGTCCTCGTGATGATCCATTGATCAGGAGCATTTAGAAATTAATCACCAATGATACATGGCTCAAATTCTCAACTCTTGAGAATATGTATCATCATCTTATTAATTTCTTGGATGATTCATAGACACATAAACAATATGAATAAAAAGATGCCCATTTATTATTCAATAATAATAAAGTCAAGTACAAATTTATATCCCAGAATAAATAATGTGTCTGCCAGATTGGCTTCTAGGGCATACATCTAACAATCTCCCACTTGCACTAAAGCCAATCAGCCATATATCTAAGTCTCATCTTCTCAAGGTGGGCTTCAGTCTTCTGCTGACTTAGCTGTTTAGTGAGCGGGTCTGCCACGTTGTCCGCGGAGTCTACTCTCTGTACCTCGACATATTTCTTCTCGAGATAGTCGCGTATGAGGTGGAAACGCCGCTCTATGTGCTTGAACTTCTGATGAGACCTTGGCTCCTTAGCGAGAGCTATGGCGCCATTATTATCGCAGTAGAGTGTGATGGCATCTGATGGCATTATATCTAGCTCTGCAATGAATTTCTTGAACCAGAAGGCTTCCTTTGCAGCTTCAGAGGCGGCGATATACTCAGCTTCCATTGTAGAATCAGCAATGATCGGTTGTTTGGAACTCTTCCAATTTACCGTACCACCATTGCACAAGAACACAATCTTAGATAAATTCCTTCGCACTTAGCTTAGTAAGCTAGCTTGGGGTTGCTCACGCAGCAGATCTCTCTCTAGATATCTATAGATAGAGAGAGAGATCTGTGAAAGTCATTGCCTTATGTTATGGTCGCCCCCCGACTGACGGCCTTTACGCAACTACGACTACTGTGATGTGAGCGGTTCAATTGGTTTGATCTTTCCGGTATCCAGATGTACACTTTCTATCATCAATATCAGTCATAAAGTTTGAATCTGTGTATCATTCTACCTTTAACTCCGATGCTCCTCCAAAGACCAAGAACAAATCTTTAGTTCTTCTTAAGTACTTAAGAATGTTCTTCACAGCTGTCTAGTGCTCTTCGCCTGGATTCGACTGATATCTGCTAGTGACACTCACAGCAAGGGCTATATCAGGTCGTGTACATAGCATGGCATACATGAGGCTCCCTATTGCAGAAGCATAAGGAATCCTACTCATGCGTTGAATCTCTTCAGATGTGTTGGGGCACAACTTTTTGGACAGATGAATCCCATGCCTAAGGGGTAATAGACCCCTCTTGGAGTTTTCCATACTGAACCTCTTCAGTACCTCCTCTATGTACATCTTCTGTGATAGGCCAAGCAACCTCTTAGATCTATCTCTATAGATCTTAATCCCTAAAATGTAGGATGCTTCCCCAAGGTCTTTCATGGAGAACTCTTTTGACAACCAGACCTTGACCGAGGTTAGCATGGGAACATCATTCCCAATCAAGAGGATGTCATCCACGTACAGTACGAGGAACACGACAACACTCCCACTAACCTTCTTGTAAACACACGGTTCCTCTTCGTTCTTGATGAAATCAAACGATTTGATTGCATCATTGAAACGAGTATTCCAGCTCCGAGATGCTTGCTTTAGTCCATAGATGGACCTTTGCAACTTGCAGACCTTGTGATCTCCACCACTGGAAGTAAAACCCAAAGGCTACTCCATATAGATATCTTCATCAAGATATCCATTCAGGAAAGCAGTTTTTACATCCATCTGCCATATTTCATAATCATGAAACGCTGCGATGGCAAGCAATGTTCGAATGGATTTTAGCATAGCTACAGGTGAAAAAGTCTCCTGATAGTCAATGCCTTCGCGCTGACTATACCCTTTCGCCACTAGCCTTGCCTTATAGGTCTCTACCTTTCCATCCAAACCTATCTTCCTTTTATAGATCCATTTGCATCCAATAGGTACTATACCTTCTGGTGGATCTACTAAGGTCCAGACTTGGTTGGAATACATGGAGTCTATCTCTGACTTCATGGCTTCCAGCCATTTCTCGGAATCGATATCTGATATCGCCTCGTTGTAAGTCTTGGGATCCTGTACATGTTCCCTATCTCCCATGAGGAACATTTCCTCGGTGTCCTCTACTAGTATACCTAAGTATCTATCGGGAGGATGGGAGACCCTACTAGATCTACGAGGTGGAGGAGGTACTATGTGTACTGGCTCTGTATGAATAGGTTCTATAGGATCCATGACTCGTTGCTTTTCAGAGACTCTCTCTTCAAGCTCAATTTTCCTCCCTCTGCCTCTATCAAGGATAAACTGTTTTTCCAGAAAGACGGCATGTCGGCTCACAAACACATTGTGATCCTCTGAGATGTAAAAAATGTATCCTAATGACTCTTTAGGATATCCAATGAAACGAGCACTTATGGTCCTAGGCTCTAACTTGTCCGCCTGTAGTCGCTTGACGTGGGCCGGACATCCCCAAATCTTGAGATGACCAAGACTCGGCTTCTTACCATGCTATATCTCATACGGTGTGGTAGGAACGGATTTAGAGAAAACTCTATTCAATAAATAAATCACGGATAATAAGGCATCTCCCCAAAGAAACATAGGTAGATCAGTGAAGCTCATCATGGATCGGACCATATCCAATAGAGTCCGATTCCTCCTCTCTGACACCCCGTTGAGTTGAGGTGTACCCGGAGGCATCCATTGTGAGACTATGCCATTCTCCTTGAGATAGTCCCAGAATTTTCCACTAAGGTATTCTCCTCCTCGATCTGATCGAAGAACCTTAAGGGTTTTTCCAGTCTGTTTTTCTACTTCATTTCTGAACTCTTTGAACTTTTCAAAAGACTCAGATTTGTATCTCATAAGATACACATACCCATATCGTGAATAGTCATCGGTAAAGGTAATGAAGTATGAATAACGACCCCTGGCTAGCACATCGAATGGGCCACACACATCAGTGTGTACCAGGGTAAGTATTTCAGTGGTCCTCTCCCCATGTCCTACAAAAGGTAATCTAGCCATTTTTCCTTGAAGACAGGATTCACAAACTGGATATGACTCAGAAGTCAATGGGCCGAGAAGCCCATCTTTCTCTATTTTGTTCATTCTGTCCTCTCCAATATGGCCAAGCCTGAGGTGCCATAAATACTTCTGGTTTATCTCATCTCTGGATCTTTTAGATCCTATGGCATTCACCACTTGCTCAGATACATTCACAGACACATCAATATGCAAGTGATAGAGATTATCAATCATGAAACCACGTGCAACTAATTTATTTCTGAAATAAATAGAACAGCAGTCTTTGTCAAAGGTCAAAACATGACCATCCTGTGCTAAACAGAAATCAAATTCCTGCTAGCAGCAGGGACATAATAACAGTCTCTAAGTAATAAACTAAATCCAGACGGTAATCGCAGAGGGTAGGTGCCCACAGCTACAGCAGCAACTCTTGCCCCGTTGCCAACCCGAAGGGTCACTGCACCTTCCGCCAGCCTATTACTTTTCTTTAGACCCTGCATAGTAGTGCACAAATGAGCACTAGAACCAGAATCTATAACCCAACTAGAAGTAGAAGAAACCGTAAGGTTAGTTTCAATTACGAGCAAGTCTAACATACCTTCAGAAGGTGTGTCCTTTTTGTTCTTCAGACTCTCGAGGTATGAAGGGCAGTTCCTTTTCCAGTGGCCGTTGACGTTGCAGTGGAAACATTTTTCTTTGTCATCAGCCTTTTTCTTATGAACTTCCTTCTTAGGCTTTTTGTCTTTCTTGTACTTCTTTGCAAACTTCCTTTTCTTCCAAGTAGACTTTCTCTTGGAACCAGAAGTCAGCTCAGCAGCCAGAACAGAGCCCCTTGAACCTTTCAAGGCCCCTTCAGTAGTTACCAACATATTCAACAATTCGGTCTTAGTGCTTTCAATTTTATTCATATGGTAGTTTACTATAAACCGACCAAATGAATCAGAAAGGGATTGCAGGATCAGATCTATCTGCAGTTCCTTATGCATGGACATACCGAGCTTCTCAAGCTCCTCGAGGTCCTTGATCATAGTCAGACAATGATCATGGACAGACTGCCCCTCGCGCATCTTTGCCTTGAAGAGCCTCTTGGACACTTCAAAGCATGCAGTGCGGCTCTGCTCACCATACAACTCTTGCAGGTGAGCCAGTATTTTCCTAGCAGTCTTTATGTTCTCATGCTGGCATTGAAGTTCGTTAGTCATGGATGCCATGATATAGCACTTGACCCTAATGTCGTCATCAGTCCACTTCTGATGCGTCTCACGCTGATCATCAGTAGGACGTGCTGGTAGCCTAGGGATATCATTCTCGAGCACATACCCTATTTTCTCACAATTCAGAACAATTTTCAAGTTCCTAAGCCAGTCTTTATAGTTGGTTCCGGTCAGTCTGTTGGTCTCAAGGATTCGGGTCAAAGGGTTTGAAGCTGACATTGTGATCTGTGGAGAGTAAAGATTCTAGTTAGACTTTGTACTTGAACTTAATTTGTTCTAGGGACTTTTAAAACAAATATGCTCCCACTATTTTCTCGAATCCCTCATACTCCCCTGATGGAGAAACGAAAATCCTACGCGACTAGAATTTTTAGTGGGTACTGCGGTCTCACCGATTTACATGCCGCCTCACCTAACAGTTATTGGTGACATATAAATGGATGAGTGTACAACTCTTGTACAATGCTTCTCAAGCATATTGCAGTGGTACTTGGTCTCTAAGTGATGAAGACCTCACCTAACAGTTATTGGTCCCATTACTTAGTTAAGTCAGACCCACCGTATAACCGCGAAAATAAAGTCGTCATTGGGTCCTCACCTAACAGTTATTGGTGCCCAACCCCACCTTTACCCCACAACATCTCATGTCTAATAGAGAGGTCCAGTCCCCCGATGCAACTTGCCCACTGTGTCCAGCCGAGACAAATCAACACCGAAAAGACCTTAGCAGCTCTACTACGGTGGAAGACCTATGGACTTAATATTGCATAATCAAGTCTTAGTGTTTGCAACTTGAGTTCTTCATAAGAGGTAATCGAACAATTGGCCAGGTAAGCAGGTGGGAGGCTCCCCTTACTCAGAGAGTAAGGTCCTAATTAAGTAACCACCTTATAGGCTTGCCTAGACACCAATTAGATCAATTAATCTAATATGACTAACTTATGTTGGTTCACTCTCGACTGATTAGGGAGGTTTCGATTTAGGTCTCACTCGATTGCGTATTCACATCTCATGCAAATATAAATCTACCCGCATAAACATAAGCATTAAACATCCAGGCATTTATCAAAAATAAAATTAAATGGTGATGATCATGGATCCAGGATGGGGTCATTTTATAAGCACATGCACGTCAATTGGTTTGATCGTCTTCAACTCTTGACTCGATCTTGATCCTCTAGGTCCAATTGTGATCAACTCCTAAATCCATCTTCAATCAACCCTTGATCTCGATCCGCGCATGTTGAGCTTGTTGATGTACATATCGATCAACCATCGACGTGCATCACACATCACAGATTACATCCCAGATTGCTTTAAAAATTAAATAAAAATAAAAATAAAATTACAACCCTTTTCATGAGACACGCAGGTCTCTAATACATGAATTTAAGATGCACGCAGGCATCTGAAAATTAAAATTACATGCATCACAGAACATCGCAGAACATTTCAGCATATTCAAAGGGTCCATCCATGATCATCACCATACGCATCACATGCATAAAAATTATTTTTCAGATCTGATATTTAACTGATTATTTTATCTCATGACTTGCTGATCATGCTAGATTTGACTCTAAATATTTGTAATCACATTATCAAAGCTTTAGAATCATTAATCTAAACATCTAAAAATTAGTATGCAGAAAAATCAGCAAACTGAAAATTCTGCATACATAAATTTCAGCAAGCCTAATCCCTTAAATTTCAGATCTAAAATGCCTTGAAAAATTTAATTCTAATCTTAATCTACATAACCTGGCTCTGATACCACTGTTACGATCCCTCATATGCCATGAAAATTTCAAAATAATTTTCAGATTGCAGCGGAAAAACATATGCGGGATCCGTTCATCGCATGAACGTATTTTAAAACCTTTCGTTTGTAGAAAGATTAGAATTAAATTATTTTAAACCATTTTAAAATCATTAAGAAGATCAGATCTTCACCTTGTGCGGGTAGATGGTCTCCGCAAATCTGATTCACATGGATTTGTAGAAGGTTCGATGGAAGCCGCACACGCGTCCGGCCTCTACGGGTATCCACACGAGGTAATGATTCGATCGAAGCCTACGTATCTCCCCGGGGTGCTAGCTCCCTTACAGAGATGGCTATGGATGGCTGATATCCTCTCCTTTGAATCAACCTTTGATTGCCTTGAGAGGAAGAAGAAGAAGGAGAGATCTAGGAAGAGGAAACAAAGCTCTTTGCAGCCTTTTCTTTTTCTCCTGCGCTGGACCCAAGAAAGAGGAAGAAGAAGGCCACGCCACCCTTTCTTTTTCTCCCTTTTCTCTTGCATCTGAAAGGAGGAAGAAGATGGGAGGTTGCTGCCGTGATCCCTCAAAAAGAACCATAGAGAGGAGGGGCCGTACCCCTCCTCCTTTTCATTTCGTTTGGGATAAGGATGAGCTCCTATTTTTAAGGAGCTCATCTTTATCCTTATAATTAGGCAGCAAGGAGGGGCTTACGCCCCTCCTTTTTCCTTCCACGTACTTCCCAAAGGGAGGGGCGTGGGCCCCTCCCTCTAGTCCATTTAAATCAGCCCCCACTTAATCAAATTAAGTGGGGAGGATTGGGTTCAATACTTGGGTTCAATTCTATTCCAAATAGAATTAGGTGCATGCATTTCCTTTTATTCCAAATCCTAATCCAATTAGGATTTAATTGAACCATGACTCTATTGAACTCTTCAATCCTAATCCAATTAGGAGTCATGAAATTAATTAGATTAAATTTAAAATTAATTAGGACTTAAGAAAATTCTAATCTAATCAGGACTTGTTCAAATTTCAGCCCTAAGATAATTAGGACTTTAGAAATCCTATTCCAAGTAGGACTCTAATTTAATTTGAAATCCTAATCCAATTAGGACTTCATGAATCCCACTCCAAGTAGGACTCATGATCAAGTTTAATTAATTAAATCCAATTAATTAAATTAAATTGCAATCGGATTGCAATTATTCCTTCTTCCAACCACTAACTCTTAGCGGGTTATCCATTTATCAATCTAATTGATTATTTGTGATTTCTAATCACATTCAACCATCGGATTGGTCAATACCTCTAATGTGTGTGACCCCATAGGTTCTATTCTGACTGGTAGTGAGATATATTGTGATCCATCAGGGTTCATCGATCATCAAGATGATCCCTGTGAGTCTCACCATCCACCAGTGACACCTAGCAGTATGTAGTGGCTACCCAGCAGAACAGAATGATGAACCTCTAGGTGCAGTTATCGTATGATACAGTCCTTCTATCGTGGATCCCTACAGACCGGAGGTCATGGATAACTCGTCAAACCCCGTCGTCTGTCATATATCTAGATTTATTCGACTTGAGTTCGATAGTGGAAAACTCTTTCTCCACTATATATTATTGCCCTAGCCAAGGTCTTAGAACTCTGTCTAATAAATCACATAGGATCACTGCTCTTCTATCAAGGTCGATAGATTCCATGTAAGTGCATACCCTACTCCTACAGTGAACCTACTGCAGCCAATCTACACAACAAGGACCCATATGACTAGAGACCATGTATATGTGCAGTCAAACTACAATAACCTCACTGTGAGTAGCCGAAGCACCGCAGGTCAAAGGACCAGTCACACTACTGCAACATCAAGTAAGTCACTGACGAGTGGATAGATATCCAAGTGATTTCTTGTCTTGGTCACGCTCAGTACCCTTATTCTCTAACAAGCACCTGCACTCTCACTTCAGTGTCCCTACACTGTGGACTCGAGTCTCGTCCATCCATAAGGAAAGCGATCTGTGCACTGATCGGATTGATCACCATCCTCGTGATGATCCATTGATCAGGAGCATTTAGAAATTAATCACCAATGATACATGGCTCAAATTCTCAACTCTTGAGAATATGTATCATCATTTTATTAATTTCTTGGACGATTCATAGACACATAAACAATATGAATGAAAAGATGCCCATTTATTATTCAATAATAAAAGTCAAGTACAAATTTATATCCCAGAATAAATAATGTGTCTGCCAGATTGGCTTCTAGGGCATATATCTAACACGGGCCACACTCGGGCCCATATGCGATCGTGTAGATTCTAGTGCCCACTAAAAGATTAGGGTAATTCTTTGGATTAGAGATAGAGGTTACTAATTCGTATAAAATAGTGGAAGAACCTCTAGACTAAAGTCCAAGTCTTTAGGTTTAATTAATTCGTATACTAATAAGTATCATGTTTTTTCTTTTATGCAAAAATGGCCACAAATTTGTCACTCCGATCGCTATTGGATAGTTATAAGCTGACAGGACCAAATTTTAATAAGTGGCATAGAAAACTGAAAATTGTCCCAGAGTACGAGCATATTTTGTATGTTCTGTTAAATTCAGCACCGAGCGGTCTGCTCCAAATGCACGGAGAATGGTCCGAGACACTTGCTTGAAGTGGCTCAATGACCGAACCACGGTCCGTTGCATTATGCTAGCTGCTATGAATGACGAGTTCAGTCGCAGGTTCGAGAATGCTCAGCCAGAAGACATGCTTCAAATGTTGAACGAGTCTTTTGGCGTTTCCGACAATGTTGAAAGGCACAAGACTAGTTGTACCATTTGCAGTGCTTGAATGAAGAATGGGGCCTCAGTTACTGATCATGTACTGTACATGATCGAGTTGATTGAGCGCATGAACATGCTTGGATTTCTTCTGCACGATCAGCTGGAAAAGGATGTGATACTGAATTTCCTGCCTACATCTTACCGCCCATTTCTTACTTATTTTAGAATAACAAAGCCTGCAGTGAATTACCACGGATTGCTAGGATTGTTGCAGACCTTTGAGAAGGATCATCAGCTCCAGAAGGAGTCGGTGCATGCGGTGGGAAGATCTTCAGGAGGGGACCGTCCCTTTAAGAAAGAGAAGAAGAAAAATAAAACTAAAAATAAGAAGGTGCAACGTGCTAAGACATCTCAGCAAAGTCAGACCAAGAAAATCAAGGTTGATCAGAGTCAGGCAAAATGCTTTTGTTGCAAGAAGCAGGGGCATTGGAAGAGGAATTGTCCTCAATACCTTGCCTCACTTGATCCGAACAGGCCAAGAAAGAGAAAAGGGCAATCAGTTGCTGATCAAGGTATTTATATGATAACACCTTGTAATTTCTCTGTTTGTGATACTTCGAACTGGGTATTAGATACTGGTAGTTCTTTTAATATTTGCAATTCGTTACAGGGACTTCAGGTTAGTGAGAGATTTGGAGACAGCGAAAGATTTCTGAATATTGGAGATGGAAGATCTATTCCAATTCTAGCTTTAGAAAGCCTCAAACTTGTTTTCAATACTCATATAACTGTCTTGAGTGATTGTCACTATTATCCATTGTTTTTATTGAATGTGATTTCTGTAGGCCTTTTGGCCATGAACGGTTATAAAGTTTCAATAAAGAAAAATTATTGTGATATCATTATGAATGGTGTTACTATAATGAATGGACGATTGAGCAATGGCATCTACTTGTTATCACAACCTGTTAATGTAATGTACACGTTAAGTAAGCGCCCTAGAATAGATAATGTCTCCGATATCTACCTTTGGCACTGTAGGCTAGTTCACATTAACAAGAAAAGGATAAACAGGTTAACTCAAGAGGGTATCCTCAAAGTTGATGATTGTGAATCATTGACCATCTGCACGTCCTATCTTCTTGGAAAGATGACCAAGTCACCTTTTACTGGAAAAGGTGAACGAGCCAATGATATTTTGAGCCTTATACATTCTGATATATGTGGGTCCATAAGCACAAAAACTAGAGAAGGATATTCCTATTTCATTACATTTACAGACGACCTATCTAGGTACGGGTATGTCTATCTTATGAAACATTAATCCGAATCATTTGAAATGTCTAAACAATTCCGTAATGAAGTAGAGAAATAAACTGGAAAGAGTATTAAACTCTTCGGTCAAACCGAGGAGGTGAATACCTCGCCAGTGAATTCATGACATATCTAGGGAAGAATGAGATTCTCTCTCAGTGGACTCCTCCTGGGACACCGCAATGTAATGGAGTGTCAGAAAGGAGGAATCGAACTTTATTAGACATGGTTCGATCCATGATGAGATTTGCTAGTCTGCCAATATTCTTCTGGAGATATGCACTCGAAACGACTTGTTATATTCTTAATAAAGTTTCGAGTAAGTCTGTGACTAAAATACCACATGAGATGTGGACAAGACGTAAATCAGTACTCACTCACCTTGGGGTTTGGGGGTGTCCGGCTTACGTCAAGCATTTGAAAGCAGATAAACTTGAGGCTAGGTCTGACAAATGTTTCTTTGTTGGCTATCCAAAAGAGACCAAGGGATATTATTTCTACCTTGCTGAAGAATAAAAGTTGTTTGTCAGCAATAGGGTTGTTTTCTTGGAAAAAAAATTCCTTGAAGGAATTAATGGCTCTAATGTGGAACTTGAGGAAGTTCGACATGTAGAAAAACCGACACCATCCACTGAACCTTTAGAGTTTGAATTGATTAGATCAAACCCAAAACCCGTTATAGAGGCATCCTTAAGGCGATCTGGTAGAGTACCACGTCAGCCGATAGATACTACAGTTTCTTGGTCCGGGATGGGGATTCTATTGAACTTGATGAGAATGATAAGGATCCAATCACCTATATAGATGCTATGTAGAGATACGACTTTGACAAATAGCTTGATGCCATGCAGTCCGAAATGGAGTCCATGAAGGTCAATGATGTGTGGACATTGGTTGACCCACTCTAAGGGATAAAATCCAAAGAGTGTAAATAGATTTACAAAGAAAAAAAGGCGTAGACGGAAAGGTGGAGACCTACAAAGCCCGTCTGGCTGCCAAGGGATACCTTCAACGTTATGGCATTGACTATGACGAAACATTTTCTCCCGTGGTGTTGCCCAGAGGTGCAGCCCAAGAGGGGAGGTGAATTGGGTCTCTTTAAAAATAATCAAAATTAAAATGTATGGAGAGTATGAGTTACTATTATCTTATAGATTTAGCAACGGAAATAAGATTACACAAATACGACAGTAAACAAAGGTAGGAAAGCAGTCAGAAAAATACAGAGAAAAGGAAGAGAAAATCACAATCACAAACACTAAGGTTTATAGTGGTTCGGTGCACTCCCAGCACCTACGTCCACTCCTCAAGCCTAGCTTGAGATTTCACTATAATTCAGCAGATTACAGTCTGATTGTTTTCTGGGCTCACAATCAAAACCCAGTTGGTTGTCCCAGGCAACCAACCAAAAATCTTTTGTTTTTCGGGATTACAAACAATCCAGTTGGTTTTCAGACAAACCAACCAAAAACTTTACACCGTTTGTTTTTCCGGGCTCACAAACAACCCAATTGGTTTTCAGATGAACCAACCAGAAACTTTTTTCTTGCTGAATATTTCTGATTTAGCAACTTCCAATCGAGGCTTGGAAGAGCCTTCACAAGTTTTAAATCAATAAAACTGTTACAACAACAATTAATCCAACTAAAAGAATGTTGTAACTAGAAAACTTAAAACTTTAGAGCATATAAAAAATAAATCAATGAAAGTAAAACTGAAGCCGATGAAAAAGTTGGCTGTGGAAGGATGTTTCAATATCCGAATAGCAGCTCTTCATGATGTAATGAGAAACTTTGACTGATCTCCTCACAAGAGAAAGTTTCAGATTATAATGCTAGTGAGGAAGATGAACTGTTAAGCTTTTCTTCTCTTTTTCTCAGTGAAAACCTTTTGTTTTCAATAGAATCTTTTTCTTTTCCTTGTTGTTTCCATTCTGAGGTTTCCTCGTATTTATAGACAAATTCTTCGGCGGAATTTGAATTCCTTTCTTTCTGTTCTGATAAGAATTTTTTTCTATTACAGAAGAAGACAAAAGTCGTTCACAGCTTCCCGTTGTGGTCTCAATAGTACAAGGGTCAACTCATGTATCTCAGGGGTCGACTCATGTTCATTCTGGATCGACACTTCAAAACGTGGAGTAAGCTTTTGCTGTGTCATCTTCAAAGGGTCGACTCTTAATTCTTAAAAGTCGGCTCATCTTCATCAGGAGTCGCCTCTTTAAACATAAGGGTCGACTCATTATCTTCAGGAGTCGCCACTTTAAACACAAGTGTCAACTCATACCATAATTTTCCGATTGTCACTTAAACTGAGCTGGGGTCGACTCTTCAAATGCAAGGGTCGACTCTTCAATTTTGGGGGTCGACTCATTTTGAACAAGGGTCGACTTTTCAAGTTTTTCTCAGACAGTAAAGACTTTCTGTTTACTTTCAACTACACAAGGACCGACTTATGTTTTGCGGAGGTCGACTCATTTACTGTGTTCTTTGAATAAAACTTATCAGAATCAACTTAAACTTGTCCTTTTTTGCTTAGGAATTGACTGAAGCCTTTCAAACAGAAAACTTTAGACTTCATCTCTAATCTCCATGGATTAGATTAAAATCATTTTCTTTTAGAACATGTCCCATGAGACGTTTGCGATGAACTTATTGTTGCAGTAGTGTGACTGGTCCTTTGACCTGCGGTGCTTCGGCTACTCACAGTGAGGTTATTGTAGTTTGACTACACACATACATGGTCTCTAGCCATATGGGTCCATGCAGTGTAGATTGGCTGCAGTAGGTTCACTGTAGGAGTAGGGTATGCACCTATAAGGAATCTATCGACCTTGATAGAAGAGGAGTGATCCTATGTGATTTGTTAGACTGAGTTCTAAGACCTTGGCCAGGGCAGTAAAGTGGAGAAAGAGTTTTCCACTATCGAACTCAAGTCGAATAAATCTTGACATATGACAGACGATGGAGTTTGACGAGTTGTCCATGACCTCCGTCCTGTAGGGATCCACGATAGTAGGACTGTATCACATGTTAACTGCACCTAGAGGTTCATCATTCCATTCTGCTGGGTAGCCACTACATGCTGCTAGGTGTCACTGGTGGATGGTGGGACTCATAGGGATTATCTTGATGATCGATAAACCCTAATGAGTTGAGTTGGAATCGTTCCAACCCATTGAAAGGAGTTTTCAATGATATAGTGATAGAGATCACAATATATCTCACTACCAGTCAGAATAGAACCTATGGGGTCACACACACTAGAAGTATTGACCGATCCGATGGTTGAAATCGTGATTAGGAATCACAAGAAATCAATTTGATTGATAAGAAGTTGAAGAAGGAAAAGGAATTAATTAATTGGACTTGAAACAAGAATCCTACTTCGGGTAGGATACCTAGAGTTTTAATTGGATTAGGACTGGCATTCCTACTTGGAATAGGATTCCTCAATCCTAATGAGATTAGGAGTTTTGAATTAAAATTGGATTCCTACTTGGAGTAGGATTTCTAGAAATCCTAATTGGATTAGGACTTCGGATTCAAATAGAGTCCTAATTGGATTAGGACTAAAATTAAACAAATCCTAATTGGATTAGGATTCCTTAAGTCCTAATTAATTATTAATCTAATGAATCAACATGACTCCTAATTGGATTAGGATTGAAGAGTTCAATTGAGTCATGATCCATTCAAGTCCTAATTAGATTGGGACTAGCATAGATTGAACCCAAATTGGCTAATCCTAATTAGATTAGGATGAAACCATGAGAGAGGCACCTAATCCTCTTTGGAAGAGGATTAGGTTAACCAACTAAGAGGGGCATCAGCCCCTCTCCAATTGCTTGGGGCGACAAGAAGAGAGGAGCTAGGGCCGGCGCCCCCTTCTTTCTTTGGAAAGTTATCTAGGGCTCCAACTTTGGAGGAGCCCTTGATAGCTATAAGAAGCACCATGAGGCCGGCGCCCTAAGCATTGGAGCCCTCTTCCCTTGTGCCGTGGCCACCCTCTTCCTCCCTCTTAGTTGCAGCCGCAAGCAAGAAAGAAGGAACCTCCAAGTGTTGGCGGCCTCCTCCTCTTCCTTTTCTTCATCCAGCGCAAGCAACAGAAAGAAGGTTGTGCAGGGGTTCATCTACTTCCTCTTCTTCATCCTTCTTCTTCCTCCTCTCAAGCACTTTCAAGAGTTGAAAGAAAGAGAAGAGATCAGCCATCAAAGGAGTCTTTGCAAGGGAGCTAGCACCCCGGGAAGACAAGAAAGCTTTGATCGGTTCTCTACTTCGTGTGGATACCCGTAGAGGCCGGACGTTTGAACGGCTTCAAGCGAACCCTCTTCCTAAAACCACGAATTCAGATTCGCGGTGATCATCTACCCGCGCAAGGTAAAGATTTTGATCTTCCTAGTAGTTTTAAAAGTTTTAATTCTTACCTAATTACGAAAGGTCTCGAAACAACGTTCATTGCGATGAACGTCGAACTCGCGCATGCCGATTCCGCTGCCATCTGAAAATTTTGAAATATCAGCGGCATGGGCGGGTTCCCAACAGTGGTATCAGAGCCTAGGCTTCGTAGATTAAGGTAAGAATTAAATATCTAAAGGCTTATTAGATCTGAAAATTGATTGATCATGCATGCTGAAAAATTCTGCATGCAGATTTTTCAGGGGTGCTGATTTTTTACATGCTGATTTTTATGTGATAAAAAGATGATTCTAATTGCATTGTTAATGGGATTACAAAGTTTAGAATCATGATTAGCATGATCAGCGACCTATGTCATGATATAATCAGTTAGTTTTCAGATCTGAAAATTATAATTGTTGCATACGGTGATGATCATAGGATTCAAACCCTTTTGGTATCAAATGTAATGACCTGCGATGTGATCTGCGATGTCATGTAATTTTTCAGATGCTTGCATGCATCTTATTTGATGTTTTGAGAGACCTACGTGCCTCCTAAAAGGAGATGTAATTTATTTTTATTTTTATTTTACATCTGGTTGTATTTCTGTGATGTGATGTACATCAACGATCAAGCTGAAGCAAAGGCATGAGATGAAAGGTGATCTGAGCGGTTGATGGCGATGGGATCAAGAGTTGATCAAGGATCGAATCAAGGAAGCTTGGAATCAATTCAAGAGTTGAAGACCACTTGATCGATTGATGTGCATGTGCTTGTAATACGACCTAATTAGAATCCATGATCATCACCTAGTTAAAGTTTAGCTTTAATTATTGCCGCGATTATAACTGCCTGCAATGCGCCGTTTGCATGTGATGTGAATGAGAGTCGGGTAGATAGGTCTACATGTGGATGTAGCAAACCCAATTGAGACCTAAATCAAAACCTCCTCAATCAAGTCGAGAGTGAACCGACATGAGCAAGTCATATTAGATTAATTGATCTAATTGGTGTCTAGGAAAGCATGAAAGGTGGTTACTTAATTAGGACCTTACTCTCTGAGTAAGGGGAGCCTCCCACCTGCTTACCTGGCCAATTGCTCGATTACCTCTTATGAAGGGCTCAAGTTGCAAACACTAAGACCTGATTAACCAATATTAAGTCAATAGGTCTTCCACTGTAGTAGAGCTGCTAAGGCCTTTCTGATGTTGACTTGTCTCGGCTGGACACAGTGGTCAAGTTGCATTGGGGGGCTGGACCTCTCTATAGACATGAAATGTTGTAGGATAAAGGTGGGGTTGGGCACCAATAACTGTTAGGTGAGGACCCAATAACGACTTTATTCTTACGGTTATACAGTGGGTCTGACTTAACTAAGAAATGGGACCAATAACTGTTAGGTGAGGTCTTCATGGCTTAGAGACCAAGTTACACTGCACCATGCTTGAGAAGCATTGTACAAGAGTTGTTCACTCATCCATCTATGTGTCACCAATAACTGTTAGGTGAGGTGGCATGTAAATCGGTGGGACCGCAGTACCCACTAGAAACCCTAGTCGTGTGGGATTTCCGTTTTCCTACCAGGGGAGTGTGAGGAATTCGAGAAATAGTGGGAGTCATATTTGTTCTAAAAGACCTTAGGACAGATTAGGATCAAGTACAAAAGTCTAACTAGAATCTTTACTCTCTGCAGATACATGTCGGCTTCAAACCCTTTGACCCGTATTCCTTGAGACCACCGACTGACCGGAACCAATTACAAGGACTGGCTTAGAAATCTCAAAAT
The DNA here is from genome assembly GCF_009389715.1 of Phoenix dactylifera. NCBI lineage: Eukaryota > Viridiplantae > Streptophyta > Magnoliopsida > Arecales > Arecaceae > Phoenix > Phoenix dactylifera. The sequence goes on from NW_024067694.1 coordinate 1,149,112, forward strand.
AGTTTTGGACTGTGAGAAGGTAGGCTACATACTCGATTCAGATATCCCCACATTACCAGCACGTCCCACTGATGTTCAGCGTGAGATGCATAAAAAGTGGTTGGACGATGACATTAGAGTAAAATGCTATATGATGGCATCTATGTCTAATGAACTCCAATGCCAGCATGAAAATATAAAGACTGCTAGGGACATACTGGCACACCCTGCAAGAGTTGTATGGTGAGCAAAGTCGCACAGCTCGTTTTTGAAGTGTCCAAGAGGCTTTTTCAAAGCGAAGATGCGCGAGGGGCAGTCTGTCCATGATCACGGTCTGACCATGATCAAGGACCTAGAGGAGCTTGAGAAGCTCGGTATGGACATGCACAAGGAATTGCAAGTGGATTTGATCCTACAGTCACTTCCTGATTCATTTGGTCAGTTTATAGTAAACTACCACATGAATAAGATTGAATGCACTAAGACTGAACTAATCAACATGTTGGTAATTGCTGAGGGAGCCTTGAAAGGTTCAAGGGGCAATGTCCTCGCTGCTGAGTTGACTTCTGGTTTCAAGAGAAAGTCTACTTGGAAGAAAAAGAAGCCTGCAAAGAAGCAGAAGAAAGACAAGAAGCCAAAGAAGGAAGTTCAAAAGAAAAAGGCTAACGACAAAGAAAAATGTTTCCACTGCAATGTCGAAGGCCACTGGAAGAGAAACTGTCCTTCATACCTCGAGAACTTGAAGAACAAGAAAGGTGACACACCTTCAGAAGGTATAGACTTGCTCATTATTGAAACTAATCTAACGGTTTCTTCTACTTCTAGTTGGATTATAGATTCTGGTTCTAGTGCTCCTTTATGCACTACCATGCAGGGTCTAAAGGAAAGTAGAAGGCTGGCGGAAGGTGCGGTAACCCTTCGGGTTGGCAACGGGGCAAAAGTTGCTGCTGTGGCTGTGGGCACCTACCATCTGCGACTACCGTCTGGATTTAGTTTAATACTTAGAGACTGTTATTATGTACCTGTTGCTAGCAGAAATTTGATTTCTGTTTCATGTCTAGCACAGGAAGGTCATGTTTTTACATTTGACAAAGACTGCTGTTCTATTTATTTAAGAAATAAAATAGTCGCACGTGGTTTCATGATTGACAGTCTCTATCATTTACATATGGATGTATCTGTGAATGTTACCGAGCAAGATGTGAGTGCCAAAGGATCCAAAAGATCCAGAGATGAGATAAACCAAAGATATTTGTGGCACCTCAGACTTGGCCATATTGGAGAAGATAGGATGAACAAAATGGATAAAGATGGGCTCTTAGGCTCATTGACTTCCGAGTCATATCCAGTTTGTGAGTCCTGTCTTCAAGGAAAGATGGCTAGACTGCCCTTTGTAGGACATGGGGAGAGGACCACCGAAATACTTACCCTAGTACATACAGATGTATGTGCCCATTCGATGTGCTAGCCAGGGGACGTTATTCATACTTCATTACCTTTACCGATGATTATTCACGGTATGGGTATGTGTATCTTATGAGACACAAGTCTGAATCCTTTGAAAAGTTCAAAGAGTTCAAGAATGAAGTAGAAAAACAAACTGAAAAACCTCTTAAGGCTCTTCGATCAGATCGAGGAGGAGAATACCTTAGTGGGGAATTCCGGGACTATCTCAAAGAAAACGGCCATAGTCTCACAATGGACACCTCCGGGTACACCCTCAACTCAACGGAGTGTCAGAGAGGAGAAATCGGACCCTGTTGGACATGGTCAGGTCCATGATGAGCTTCACTGATTTACCTATGTTTCTTTGGGGAGATGCCTTACTCACAAGCGATTTATTTATTGAATAGAGTTCCCTCTAAATCCGTTCCTACCACACCGTATGAGATATGGCATGGTAAGAAACCAAGTCCTGGGTCATCTCAAGATTTGGGGGTGTCCGGCCCACGTCAAGCGACTACAGGCGGACAAGTTAGAGGCTAGGACCATAAGTGCTCGTTTTATAGGATATTCCTAAAGAGTCATTAGGAAACAATTTTTACGTCTCAGAGGATCACAATGTGTTTGTGAGCCCGTCATGCCATCTTCTTGGAAAATCAGTTTATCCTTGATAGAGGCAGTGGGAGAAAAATTGAGCTTGAAGAGAAAGTCTCTGAAAAGCAACGAGTCATGGATCCTATAGAACCTATTCATAAGGAGCCAGTACACGATGTCCCTCAACCACCTCGTAGATCTAGTAGGGTCTCCCATCCTCCCGATAGATACTTAGGTATACTAGAAGAGGATACCGAGGAAATGTTCCTAGTGGGAGATAGGGATCACATACAGGATCCCAAAACCTACAACGAGGCGATATCTGATATCGATTCCGAGAAATGGCTGAAAGCTATGAAGTCAGAGATAGACTCCATGCATTCCACCAAGTCTGGACCTTAGTAGATCCACCAGAAGGTATTGTACCTATTGGATGCAAATGGATCTACAAAAGGAAGATAGGTTCGGATGGAGAGGTAGAGACCTATAAGGCAAGGCTTGTGGGCGAAAGGGTATAGTCAGCGTGAAGGTATTGACTATCGGGAGACCTTTTCACCTGTAGCCATGCTAAAATCCATCCGGACATTGCTTGCCATTGCAGCATTTCATGACTATGAAATCTGGCAGATGGATGTGAAAACTGCTTTCTTGAATGGATATCTTGATGAAGATATCTATATGGAATAGCCTTTGGGTTCACTTCCAGTGATGGAGATCACAAGGTCTGCAAGCCTGCAAAGGTCCATCTATGGACTAAAGCAAGCCTCTCGGAGTTGGAACACTCGTTTCGATGATGCAATCAAAACGTTTGATTTCATCAAAAATGAAGAGGAACCATGTGTTTATAAAAAGGTTAGTGGGAGTGCTGTCGTTTTTCTCGTACTGTACGTAGATGACATTCTCCTGATTGGGAATGATATTCCCATGCTAACCTCGGTCAAGGTCTAGTTGTCAAAAGAATTCTCCATGAAAGACCTTGGGGAAGCATCCTATATTTTGGGAATAAAGGTCTATAGAGATAGATCTAAAAGGATGCTTGGCCTTTCACAGAAGATGTACATAGAGGAGGTGCTGAAGAGGTTCAGCATGGAAAACTCCAAGAGGGGTCTCTTACCCTAAGGCATGGAATTCATCTCTCCAAGAAGATGTGCCCCAACACATCTGAGGAGATTCAACGCATGAGCAAGATTCCTTATGCATCGGCAATAGGAAGCCTCATGTATGCCCATGCTATGTACACGACCTGATATAGCTCTTGCTGTGAGTGTCACAAGCAGATATCAGTCGAATCCAGGTGAAGAACACTGGACAGCTGTGAAGAATATTCTTAAGTACTTGAGAAGAACTAAAGATTATTCTTGGTTTTTGGAGGATCATCAGAGTTAAAGGTAGAAGGGTACACAGATTCAGACTTCATGACTGATGTCGATGATAGGAAGTCAACATCTGGATACGTGTTCTTGTGCAATGGTGGTACGGTGAATTGGGAAGAGTTCTAAACAACCGATCATTGCTGATTCTACTATGGAAGCCGAATACATCGCCGCCTCTGAAGCTGCTAAGGAAGGCTTCTGGTTCAAGAAAATTCATTGCAGAGCTGGATGTGATGACATCAGATGCCATAATACTCTACTACGATAACAATGGCGCCATAGCCCTTGCTAAGGAGCCAAGGTCTCATCAGAAGTCTAAGCATATAGAGCGGCGCTTTCACGCTCATACCGCGACTATGTGGAGAAGAAATATGTAGAGGTGCAAGAGAGTAGACTCCGCGGATAACGTGGCAGACCCTTTCACCTAAGCAGCTGAGTCAGCAAAAGACTGAAGCCCACCTTGAGAAAAATGGGCTAAGATATATGACCAATTGGCTTTAGTGCAAGTGGGAGATTGTTAGATGTATGCCCTAGAAGCCAATTTGGCTGACACATTGTTGATTCTAGGGACATAATTTTGTACTTGACTATTTATTATTGAATAAATAAAAGGCATCTTTTCATTCATATTGTTTATGTGTCTATGAATCGTCCAAGAAATTAATAAGATGATGATACATATTCTCAAGAGTTTGAGAATTTGAGCCATGTATCATTGGTGATTAATTTCTAAATGCTCCTGATCAATGGATCATCACGAGGACGGTGATCGATCCGATCAGTGCACAGATCACTTTCCTTCTGGATGGACGAGACTTGAGTCCACAGTGTAGGGACACTGAAGTGATAGTGCAGGTGCTTGTTAGAGAACAAGGGTACTGAGCGTGACCAAGACAAGAAGTCACTTGGATGTCTATCCACTCGTCAGTGACTTACTTGATGTTGCAGTAGTGTGACTGGTCCTTTGACCTGCGGTGCTTCGGCTACTCACAGTGAGGTTATTGTAGTTTGACTACACACATATATGGTCTCTAGCCATATGGGTCCATGCAGTGTAGATTGGCTGCAGTAGGTTCACTGTAGGAGTAGGGTATGCACCTATAAGGAATCTATCGACCTTGATAGAAGAGGAGTGATCCTATGTGATTTGTTAGACTGAGTTCTAAGACCTTGGCCTGGGCAGTAAAGTGGAGAAAGAGTTTTCCACTATCGAACTCAAGTCGAATAAATCTTGACATATGACAGATGATGGGGTTTGACGAGTTGTCCATGACCTCCGTCCTGTAGGGATCCACGATAGTAGGACTGTATCACATGTTAACTGCACCTAGAGGTTCATCATTCCATTCTGCTGGGTAGCCACTACATGCTGCTAGGTGTCACTGGTGGATGGTGGGACTCATAGGGATTATCTTGATGATCGATAAACCCTAATGAGTTGAGTTGGAATCGTTCCAACCCATTGAAAGGAGTTTTCAATGATATAGTGATAAGAGATCACAATATATCTCACTACCAGTCAGAATAGAACTATGGGGTCACACACACTAGAAGTATTGACCGATCCGATGGTTTGAAATCGTGATTAGGAATCACAAGAAATCAATTTGATTGATAAGAAGTTGAAGAAGGAAAAAGGAATTAATTAATTGGACTTGAAACAAGAATCCTACTTCGGGTAGGATACCTAGAGTTCTAATTGGATTAGGACTGGATTCCTACTTGGAATAGGATTCCTCAATCCTAATGAGATTAGGAGTTTTGAATTAAAATTGGATTCCTACTTGGAGTAGGATTCCTAGAAATCCTAATTGGATTAGGACTTCGGATTCAAATAGAGTCCTAATTGGATTAGGACTAAAATTAAACAAATCCTAATTGGATTAGGATTCCTTAAGTCTAAATTAATTATTAATCTAATGAATCAACATGACTCCTAATTGGATTAGGATTGAAGAGTTCAATTGAGTCATGGTTCATTCAAGTCCTAATTGGATTAGGACTAGCATAGATTGAACCCAATTTGGCTAATCCTAATTAGATTAGGATTAAACCATGAGAGAGGCACCTAATCCTCTTTGGAAGAGGATTAGGTTAACCAAGTAAGAGGGGCATCAGCCCCTCTCATTGCTTGGGCGACAGAAGAGAGAGGGCCGGCGCCCCCTTCTTTCTTTGGAAAGTTATCTAGGGCTCCAACTTTGGAGGAGCCCTTGATGGCTATAAGAAGCACCATGAGGCCGGCGCCCTAGCATTGGAGCCTCTTCCCTTGTGCCGTGGCCACCCTCTTCCTCCCTCTTAGTTCAGCCGCAAGCAAGAAAGAAGGAATCCAAGTGTTGGCGGCCTCCTCCTCTTCCTTTTCTTCATCCACGCAAGCAACAGAAAGAAGGCTGCAGGGGTTCATCTCTTCCTCTTCTTCATCCTTCTTCTTCCTCCTCTCAAGCACTTTCAAGAGTTGAAAGAAAGAGAAGAGATCAGCCATCAAAGGAGTCTTTGCAAGGGAGCTAGCACCCCGGGAAGACAAGAAAGCTTTGATCGGTTCTCTACTTCGTGTGGATACCCGTAGAGGCCGGACGTTTGAACGGCTTCAAGCGAACCCTCTTCCTAAAACCACGAATTCAGATTCGCGGTGATCATCTACCCGCGCAAGGTGAAGATTTGATCTTCCTAGTAGTTTTAAAAGTTTTAATTCTTACCTAATTACGAAAGGTCTCGAAACAACGTTCATGCGATGAACGTCGAACTCGCGCATGCCGATTCCGCTGCCATCTGAAAATTTTTGAAATATCAGCGGCATGGGCGGGTTCCCAACACTTATGATTTTGCAGTGCTCCATTCCTTCTGATTTTTCTTGACTTAGAAATCTTCACAATTAGACCTTTTGGAAACCCTGGTGGTCGCATGCATATATTTTTAAAAAATTTTACAGCAGAAGCATGAATTAAAATATTTAATTCCTATGCATGCTAGAGATTATATCTCTACAACAAAAATAGATCCAGAACTTTAAACATTTATCCTAAACAAGTAGGCATGATTCTATGTCTAACATGTAGTCATACAGAATTTCAGCAACCTAGTTGATTTCTAATTTTAATTTTTAATGAGATCAGATCTCATAACTTTTTGCTTTGAGAATTTTGATGATGCCTTGATCACCTTGTATAGCTACACACGTGTTCGGCCTCTACGGATAGTCCACGCGAAGCTGTAGGAAGATCTACAACTGCAGGAGTGCTAGCTCGTCCAGAGGTGCTGCAGTAGCTGAATTTTTCTCCCTCGAAACACTCAACTTTTGATTCTTCTTCGAGAGGATGAAGGATAGAGATGAAGGATAAGAAGGAGGAGACAAGGTGGCTAGCTCTTAGATTTTTTTTAGAATTTAGAACCCTTTCTAAAGACCATCTTTACAAACCCTAAGTGTGGGAGTCCTTTTACAGCCAAAAGACCCCCCACGCCTCACACCTCTTTTGGCCAACGAATTTGGCTGATAAAATTCCCAAAAAATTTTGGTGAATCGAAAGCTAATAGAGAACAAATTCTCTTTTAATCTTGTGCCAAGAATCCCTAAAAATTAGAGGGTTATTGCGCCCCAAACTTCAGCAGCACGCCACCCTGCTTGATGCATCATGCAGTCCCTATAAATTAGGGATTTGATTCCTATCTTGTTAGGAAGATTTGAGGTGCCATATTTTTCTTAAAAATAGCCACATGCCTCCTCTTTCCTCACGCCAAAAATTGGCCAAAAATAAAGAGGATAGGCACCACTGCTTTTAGGAATAAGGATGAGGTGTCTTTCTTCTCCAACAAAGAAAGCCAGGATCCTAAATTTTAGGAATTCTTCTCCATAATAAATTCTGATTATTTGGACTCTTAATCCTCATCAAATAAGGACTCTTAATTGACTTGAGTCAATCCCAATACAATTGGGTCAAGTTCGATCAATTAGGTTATGCCCAATCGGCTCGGGTCGAACCCCGATCGAATTAGGTCAAACCCTAATTTAGCCCAAATTGAATCTAATTCAATTTGGCTTAATTAAAGTCCAATAATTCAATAAAATTGAATTTATTAGTAATCCAATTACTAATTAACCTTTCAATAATTCAATAATTATTTTAATGCAACTTTTGCTTAGGATAATTTGTCAATCGAATTGACCAAATTATTCCTGAATGATTCTTAATCATCAATCAGCCATTTGATTAACCTAGAAACATCTATGCGTGTGACCCCATAGGTTTGAACCTAAGCCGGTAGCACAAGAACAACTTCTTATACTAATCGAAATGACCATCTAGCAATGGTACCCGACGTCTGGATAGGCTGAATGATTGCAAAGCAACATTCAAGAATCCTTGGACAATGGTTACCATATAATTTATCCCTATGACTCCTAAATACCAGGATGACTTCAGAGTTTTGTCAACTCTGTAATAAGTGCATCCATGATGTGATTCAACTTTAGAAACCCTGTGACTCCTCACAAGGATTATCCTGGCCAAGATTTTGCTAAACTGAACACAAGGCATTATCTTCTGTTTTTAGGAGGGGTCAATTCCATCTTGACTCACAACTGACTATGCAAGTACTTGACTGTACCCAGTGACCTTCCGTCATTGAATTAGAAATTCAGATAGTCCGGTACCAAAGTACAGTGAGTTGCTTGCTAGTCACAGGTTCAGTCTCAGGTCAGAGGGCCAAACTTATACCCATATCCACTCGGAACATCTCTTAACAGTAGAGCGTTCCGAAATTGGTCACGTTCAGTGAAATGTACTCCTACACTTCACCTATGTGACATATCAGTGTCTCCACATTTTGGTTAAGAGAACAACCAACGTATATGTCACACAACGACCTAATCTCGATAATGCTGTCGTCCTAGTAACAGCATATCATTTGATCGCGAACAATTTTAAGGACTTGAAGATAAATCCTCCTTTATCATAAAACAAGTCCTAAGGACTTCATCATATAAAAGTTCATTTTGAAGATGTACAATGAAATGATGAATAATGCCAAATAACACTTTATTAATTTATCAATTTATTTACAAAATTCAATCATCAACATGCTGACGATTGACATTTAGGATACAATTTTCAACAAGACCAATGTCATTAGTACACAACATGATCTTAAGTATTTTGTAATCATCAAAATTCATCCTTTAGGGTTGATAATCTTTCCCTTTTTGATGATGACAATCATTGAGTAAAAAAAATTCACAGCAATTATCAGAATTTATAATGAAGTTTAGAGCAAATATGACATTCAGAGATATATGCATAATTTCACCAAATTAAGGAGAAAAGTTCCCCCTATTAATTAAAACATTTGAATTATGCAGAGTTCTTGTTCTTCATCTTTTCTTAAGTTTTGTTTACCATCATAATTTAAATCTCCCCCTATATATCTTTAATGTAGAGATTGGTATTCTAAAATCTTTTCTCATTTCTTATTTCTCAGATTAGAATTATTTTTCATATATTTCTCCCAATTTGTATTCTGAATTTTTGTCTTATTCTTATCTCTCAGTTTTAGAATTTTTTTTCATATATTTCTCCCCCTTTTTGTCATCAACAATAAAAAGAAAAATTAAAAATAATTTCTGATATCAACATTAAGATTAAGGATTGATTCAAAATGTATCAGAGCAGCGTACAAATCAATAAGACATTTACTGCATTCAGAAAGGGTAAGCATTCATAACATTTGTTTAAATGAAGTACACTTGATAAATCAAAAAGATTACAATTGAGATCAATTTGTATTAGACAGCATACAAGTATACCAGAACCAAGCTTAGTACAAGGTTATGTTTTGAAAACAATGGGTTTCAGTCTAAGCTCTGGTTAGGTTCAGTCTAAGATCCAGTCTAGGTTCAAGGTTTTGAAGATGAAGGTCCAGACTGATCTTCCTTTGGCTCTTCTATCAGCTTGTCAATTTTACTGTTCAGTGCAGTGATGGAACAATTGAGCTAAGTGTGTTCTTCTTTTAATTCTTGGATGGAGCCTTGAACAGAATTTTTTGTGCTTGCAGCTGTTTTTCAATCTCAGTAATTCTCCTCTGTTGGTTTGGCTGCTAGTTGCTTTTAAACCTTGCAGTTCTGCTTTCACTTCTTAGGTCATGTTAGTGAGATGATGAACTTTGCTAAAACTAACTCCAGAATTAAGCAGTGCTGTAATAATGTTGTCCCCAATAGCTTTTAATTGCCATTTTTCAAGTCTGAGTGGAGGATTTGATGGCCTTTGTATTGGAGGAGGCTGACTAACAGAAGGTTCTGTTGGAGGTGCTTGTGTAGGAATTCTTTTGCCTTTGTGTGGTTGTAGGAGTGTTCTTGACCACTTTCATCTTGAATTTCTTTCCCTTTATGAGTCCATTTTTCCTCAGATTTGACAAATTCCTATCCTCTTCAATGATTTGTCATTGTAACATCAGAAGATTGTAATTCTTTTTTGGTTTCCCCTTCTATATTTACATTAAAGTTATAGAGGATTTGTGTTAAGACCATACCATAAGGGAAGCGAAGCTCTTTTTCTTGACCTTGAGCTTTCATGTATCTAAGCATCAAGCAGGGTAAGTTCAGTGGGAGTCCTTGTATGATATGGTGCATTATTAGGTATATCCCTTTCTGAAATATGATCAGATTTTTCTATCTTCGGAAAGAACATTTTGTTAATCGTATGATGCAGTAGACGCATCTTTTTATTCAGTTGATTGGCACTGATCTCAGTCCAATCTTCTGTGACTTCTCTAATCAGAATAGTACTAATCCCTTCATTCCTATTTTCTAGATGATCTCTATTTTCTCCATCATTTGGAATCCGAAGGGTATCTTCAAGAATTTCTTCAGTAATTAAGATAGGGATTTCTTTTACCTTGGACGAGATCTGTCCTTCTCCATATCTGGCATTGTTGTAAAACTCTTGTACTAGGTCTGGGTAGGTTGGCACATTCAGTGAACATAAATATTTCCAACCCATATCCTTTAGATTTGCCCTAAGGAAAAATTTTCTTTCTCCAGAAATTCAAAATTCACTCTCCTTCTTGTCGATACATTTCTTATGGAGGGAGGTCCTTGTTTCGTCACTGAGGACGGAGGTGACAGAGGAGCCGCAACGGGTTGAGGCGGTGGTGTTACTTGCCTTTGTGGATTCTCTGCCCGAGCCTTTGTTCTCCTCTCAGTTTGTGGAGTGGCATTCTTCCTCTTTGGTCCGGATGTCACTTGCTTTACCCTCACCATTGGAAGATCAATCAGAACCTTAGAAAAATTTTCCAGGGCTTTTGGAGGTTTTGGGTTTGAAGAAGAGTTTGAAGACAAAAAGGCGCTCTAAGGGGTATGAAACATTTCAAGTTCAGCATTTTAGAGAAAGAGAGAAAGCCTTTTAGCATTTATTTCGAATAGTTTCCTCTTTAGTCGACTCATCCAACTCATGAGTCTCCTATGAACTAAGAGTCGACTCTTTTAACTTAAGAGTCGTCTCTTCTGAGTTAGGGGTCGACTCTTTTAACTTAGGAGTCGTCCCTTACTACATGAGTCGTCTCCTCAGACTGTTCAAGAGACAAAATATTTTTGAATAAGATTTAAAACTCAATTATAAACCACGGATCCAAACCAGCTAAAATTCAGGCTTTTAATATCAATCAAAATACACAATTTATCATTCATAATCAATCATAAAATGGATCATAAATGCATAATTCACCTCTAATTTACAAAATACTTCTTCATTAAGAGGTTTAGTGAATATATCTGCAATTGTTTATCAGTATTTATAAATTCCATTTTTATATCCCCATTTTGAGCATGATCTCTTATGAAATGATGTCTGATTTCTATATGTTTTAGATCTTGAGTGTTTTATGGGATTTTTAGTTAGATTTATGGTACTCGTGTTGTCCCACCTTATAGAAATTTTATTTTGTTTTATGCCATAGTCCTCAAACTGTTGCTTAATCCATAGGATTTGGGCACAGCAACTTCCTACATCAATATATTCAGCCTCAAGCTGTAGATAGTGCTACGAATTTTGTTTCTTGCTAACCAAGAAATTAAGTTTGTTCCAAGGAATTGACAAGTTCCACTTGTACTTTTTTTGTCTAATCTACAACCAGCAAAATCAACATCTGAATATCCAATCAAGTCAATTGTAGATGCCTTAGAATACCATAAATTTAAGTGTTGTGTTCCTTTTAAGTATCTTAATATCCTTTTAACAGCAATTAAATATGATTCTTTAGAATTTACTTGATATCTTGCACACATACAAACACTATACATTATATCAGGTCTACTTGCTATAAGATAAAGTAAAGATCCAATCATTCCTCTATACAGCTTTGAATCAAAGGATTTACCATGCTCATCTTTTTCTAATTTACAACAGAAGCTCATAGGAGTACCTATTGATTTTGAATCTTCCATACCAAACTACCTTAAGATTTTCTTTGTATATTTGCTTTGGCAGATGAAGATTCCATCTCTTGTTTGCTTGATTTGAAGTTCAAGAAAGAAGTTGAGTTCACCCATCAAACTCATCTCAAACTCACCTTGCATGAGCTTAGCAAATTCTTCACATAAATTTTTATTAGTAGCACCGAATATAATATCATCAACATATTTTTGAACAATCAGAATACCAAAATTTTTCTTTCTAATAATCAGAGTTTTATCAACATTTCCTCTTGAAAAGTTACTCTTTATTAAAAAATTGCTTAATCTATCATACCAAGCTCTAGGAGCTTCCTTCAAGCCATAAAGTGCTTTGTTCAATTTAAAAACATGATATGTAAGTTTATGATTTTCAAATCCAGATGGCTGTTCTACATAAACTTCTTCAATTATGAAACTATTTAGAAATACACTTTTAACATCTATCTAAAATAATTTAAAATCCATGAAGCATGCAAATGTAAGTAATAATCTAACAGCTTCAAGTCTAGCCACAGGTGCAAAAGTTTCATCAAAATCAATTCCTTCTTCTTGATTATATCCTTTAGCAACTAATCTAGCCTTATTTCTAATTAATTCCATCTTTATTTAACTTATTTATGAAAACCCATTTTGTTCCAATTACAGAAATATTTTCAGGTCTTCTAACTAAATTCTAAACATTGTTTCTTTCAAATTGATTCAATTCTTCTTGCATTTCCATTAACCAATAGTTGTCTTTTTCAGCTTCTTCAAAAGATTTTGGTTCTATTTGAGAAACAAATGCAAGATGACTACAAACATCTCTAATGAAAGATGTAGTCCTAATTCCTTGTGAAGGATCACCAATTATTAGTTCTCTAGGATGACTATATGCATACCTCCATTCTTTTGGTAGACTAGTTTTATCATTAAGCATCTGATCTTCTTCTTTCTGATTTTCATTATGCTCTGAATTTTCAGATTCAGACACATCCTTTAAGGTCAATTCTTTGGCTTGCTTATTGAGTTCTTCTGCATCATCATCGAGATCTAAATTCTTCCTTGATGAAGGATCATTAGATTCATCAAAGATAACATGTATTGACTATTCTACAACTAGAATTTTTTTGTTAAATATTCTATATGCTTTGCTTGATGAAGAATATCTAAGAAAAATAGCTTCATCTGTTTTTGAATCAAATTTTTCCAAGTTGTCCTTACCATTATTTAGAACAAAACAGATGCAACCAAAAACATGAAAGTATGAAAGATTTGGTTTCTTATTTTTCAAGAGTTCATATGGAGTTTTCTTTAGTATTGACCTAATAGTAACTGTATTAAGAACATGACAAGCTGTATTTATTGTTTCAGCCCAAAAATACTTTGGTAAGTCACTCTCACATAACATTGTCCTAGCCATTTCAGTAAGTATTCTATTCTTTCTCTCTACAACACCATTTTGTTGCGGTGTTCTTGGTGCGGAAAAATTATGATCAATACCATTTTCAGTGCAGAAATTTTCAAAATCATAATTTTCAAATTCAGTTCCATGATCACTTCTAATCTTGCTAGTTCTCGATCCATATTCATTTAAAATCTTTTTATACAGTTTAATGAAAGCTGAAAATGTTTCATTTTTGTGTGCCAAGAATAAAACCTATGTGTACGTAGAAAAATCATCCATAATAACAAAGCAATAAAGTTTTCCTCCTAGACTTGCAGTTCTAGTTGGTCTAAATAAGGCCATATGCAGAAGCTCTAAAGGCCTATTAGTGGAAATAGCAATTTTAGATTTGAAAGAGGTTCTGGTCTGTTTTCCTAATTGGCATGCAGAGCAGATTTTATCTTTTTCAAATGATAATTTAGGCAAGCCGAAAATAAGTTTTTTTTGAATAAGTTTTGAAATTAAGTCCATGCTTGCATGAGCTTATTTTCGATGCCATAACCAACTGGCTTCACTATTTTTGGTCTTCATTGCTACTAGACAGTCCATGTTCTTCATGAGTATTTGATCTAAATCAACTAGATATACATTTCCATGTCTATGTCCAGTAAATATTATACCACTGTTATTACTACTAGAAACTAAACATAATGATGATTCAAAAGTCACAAAATATTCTTTATCACAGAATTGACTAATGCTTAGCAAATTATGTTTCAATCCATCTACCAATAAAACATTTTCAATAAAAGTAGTTGGTGTAATCCGAATGTTACCAATACCAATGATTTTGTCTTTTCCATTATCACCAAAGGTAATCATTCCTCCATCTTTCTTTTTGAGGGACATGAATTGGGATTCATCCCCTATCATGTGTCTAGAGCACCCACTATCCAAGTACCATTTTCTGTTTGATGCTTGGAATGCTAGACACACATGCAAAATATAAATTCAATTCTTTATCTTTGGTACCCAAGCTTTCTTGGGTCCTTGAATGTTAGCAATGATGGTTCCCTTCGGAGCCCATATCTTTTTAATTGAAGCATTGTTTATAAGATTCTGACTTATAGGACTGTAAGTGGCATATTTTTGTTTCAGTTTGTCTAATTTGAGTGGTACAGATTTCGGTTGAATATAAGTGGGTTTCACAAAAATATTTTTCAATGATTTCTGTTTCTTCCAAGGATTATATCCTAAACCAGCTTTATCATAAACAGCTTTCTGACTTTCTAGAATTGAATTTAATTTCTCAGAGCTTAGGGTGAATTTATCAACTATAGGTTTCAGTTTTTCAACTTCATTAACTAACTTCTGATTTTCTTCATGCAGTTTCTTCTTATTATCTAGAAGCATAGTGTTGTCTTTTTCTAATGATTGGTTCTTAATTTTGAGTTACTTGTTCTTTAAGCTAAGCTTTTTATACTCAATCATAAGCTCAGAAAAAACATCTTGAAGCTCATCAAAAGTGAATTCATATTTAGTATTCAGATATACCTCATTTTCGTGTCCCATTAAATAGAGATTTGCAGCTTCTTGTTGCTGTTCTTTTTCTCTAGAGCTAGATTCATCATTGTCACTCCAAGTAGCCATCATAGCTTTCTTCCTTAACCTCTTCGGAGCCTTCTTTAATAGAGGACAGTCTGTTCTGAAGTGTCCAGGCTTTTTGCACTCATAACAAACATATTGCTTCTTATTTTCTTTGCTTTGCTCCTCCTTGATTATGTACAGGCCTTTTCCTGAAATTTTCTCTGTTTCTTCTGAAGAATTTTCTAAACTTTCTTGTAATCAGGGCCATTTCCTCACTATTATCAAGTTCAGAATCCTCGCTCTCATCCTCATGCAGAGTAGATTTAAGAGCGATGGTTCTACACTTCTTGGGTTCATCCTCCTCAAGGTTCTGTTTCATTGAGAGCTCATAAGTCATTAAGGAATCCAACAGTTTTTTCAGTGGGAGAAAGTTGAGATCTTTGGCTTCTTGAATAGCAGTGACCTTTGCTTCCCATGCTTTAGAAAGAGACCTAAGAATTTTTCGAATAAGATCATTGTTAGAGTAAGATCTACCAAGGCTTTTCAGGTCGTTTATAATATCAGTGAATCTAGTAAACATTTCAGTTATAGATTCATTGTTTTCCATTCTAAATAATTCATACTTATGCACTAGCATAATGATTTTAGATTCTTTGACCTGGTTAGTGCCATTATGTGTAACTTCCAGCCTATCCCAGATTTCTTTAGCAGTCATGCAAATAGATATACGATTAAACTCATGTGCATCTAAAGAATAATAAAGGACATTCATGACTTTTGCATTCAACTGAGCCATTCTTTTATCATGGTCATCCCATTCAATCTCAGGTTTGAATAAGGTGATGCCATCAACAATTTTAGTTGGTGTGTGAGGTCCATTAATAATAACAGTCCATAAATCATAGTCAAATGCTTGAATAAAAATTCTCATACGAGCTTTCCAATAAGTAAAATTTGTACCATTGAAAAGAGGTGGTCTATTGGTAAATTGCCCTTCGGCAACAGAGGATCCCATAGTGGCTGCCATGACCTTTAACTCTTGATTGTGTGATCAAAAAGTTTCTAGGAGTATCAGGCTCTGATATCACTTGTTGCCTAGAGATGCAGCCCAAAAGGGAAGGTGAATTGGATCTCTTTAAAAATAATTAAAGCTAAAACGTATGGAGAGTATGAGTTACTATTATCTTATAGATTCAGCAGCGGAAATAATATTGCACAAATACGACAGTAAACAAAGTTAGGAAAGCAGTCGGAAAAATGCAAAGAAAAGGAAGAGAAGAACCACAATCACAAACATCAAGATTTATAGTGGTTCGGTGCACTTCCAGCACCTACGTCCCCTCTTCAAGCCCAGCTTGAGATTTCACTATAATCCAGCAGATTACAGCCTGATTATTTTTCGGGCTCAAAATCAAAACCCAGTTGGTTTTTTCAGGCAACCAACCGAAAACCTTTTGTTTTTCGGGATCACAAACAACCCAGTTGGTTTTCAGACAAACCAACCAAAAACTTTACACCATTTGTTTTTCGGGGCTCACAAACAGCTCAGTTGGTTTTCAGATGAACCAACCAGAAACTTTTCCCTTACTAAATATTTTCGATTCAGCAATGTCCAATCGAGGCTTGGAACAGCCTTTACAAGTTTCAAATCAATGAAACTGTTACAGCAACAATTAATCCAACTAAAGAATGCTGTAACTAGAAAACTTAAAGCTTCAGAGCATATAAAAAATAAATCAATGAAAGTAAAAACTGAAGCCGATGAAGAAGTTGGCTGTGGAAGGATGTTCCAATGTCCGAACAGCAGCTCTTCATGATGTAGTGAGAAACTTTGACTGATCTCCTCACAAGAGAAAGTTTCAGATTACAATGCTGGTGAGGAAGATGAACTGTTAAGCTTTTCTTCTCTTTTTCTCAGTAGAAATCCTTTGTTTTCAATAGAATCTTTTTCTTTTTCTTGTTGTTTCTATTCTTAGGTTCCCTCGTATTTATAGACAAATTCTTCGGCGGGATTTAAATTTCTTTCTTCCCGTTCTGATGAGAATCTTTTTCTATTACAGAAGAAGACAAAAATCGTTCACAGTTTTCCGTTGTGGTCCCAACAGTACAAGGGTCGAGTCATGTATCTCATGGGTCGACTAATGTTCATTCTGGATCAAGACTTCAAAACGTGGAGTAAGCTTTTGCTGTGTCATCTTCAAAGGGTCGACTCTTAATTCTTACGAGTCGGCTCATCCTCATCAGGAGTCGCCTCTTTAAACATGAGGATCGACTCATCGTCTTCAGGAGTCGCCACTTCAAACACAAGAGTCAACTCATACCATAATTTTCCGGCTGTCGCTTAAAGTGAACTGGGGTCGACTTGTTGCCCAAGGTGACAAGCCAAGAGGGGGGGTGAATTGGTTTCTCTTAATTTTAACTATCTTACTTATGTTAAATGATGAGTTGGTGGAATTAAACAAATCACAATACAAACAACAAGAAGTATAGTGGTTCGGTGCTCTCCTTAGCACCTACGTCCACTCCCCAAGCGACCCCTTGGGAATTCACTATAATCCCGCGGATTACAGTTGGATTGTTTTCCGGGGTCACAATCCAAAAACCTTTACACTTTGGTTTTTCGGATTCACGAAAAACCTATGTTGGTTTTATGGGCTCACCAACGAACCTATGTTGGTTTTCCGGGCTCACCAACGAACCTTTACAATTGGTTTTACGGGTTTACCAATCAACCTATACCGTTGGTTTTGCGGGCTAACCAACTAACCTTTACAATGAGTTTAATAAACAAAGTAAGAAGATTTAAGCTCCTAGATGAGCAAATATAACAATATAATCTACAAAGAAGAGTTTAGAGAATAGTTATCGCTTGATGTGACTTCTCTCTTCTTTTCAAGGATGCTTCACTCTTCAAGGGTGGATGGAGCTCTTAATGACTCTTGGAATCTGCTCAACCACTTTCTTTTGACTCTTGAATGAAGCACTTGGATGAAGAAGATTAGGGCACTTTTTCTTTCTTGTTTACTCTTTGATATTTTGTGAAAGGATGTTCTCTCTGATGAATAGTGCCACTTTAAATAGTTTCCTTCATCCATTGGATAAGCCCCAATGGTTAGAATTCAAAAACTAGCCGTTACTCACTGTTGGAAGGACAAAAGGTACTTCTGCAGAACTAGCCGTTATGCTTCTGCCCGTGTTTGGGTCGGCTCAACCTGTCCTTGGGTCGACCCAACTTTCACTTGGGTCGACTCAACCTTTCCTTGGGTCGACCCTCTCAGAACCACAGAAACTTGCAATTCAGCCTTCCTTCACTTGGGTCGACTCAACATTTCTTTAGGTCGACTCAAGATTCAGTTGGGTCGACTCAACTTCTTCTTGGGTCGACCCTCTCAGGGTTTCCAGAGAACCTTTTCTGTCATGTATTCTGTCATTGTCTTTGGGTCGACCCTCTCAGTGTTTGGGTCGACTCAAGCTTGGGTCGACTCAACTTTATCTTGGGTCGACCCTCTCAGTATTTCCAGAAAACCATTTTCCTGAGTCATTGAGAGGCTTGAGGTTTGGGTCGACTCATGCTTTCCTTGGGTCGACCCAACTTACTGTTCATCTGTGCCATTTTTGCAGAAGTGTGCCAAATGCTTTCTTGATGTGCCGGGGTCGACCCAATCAACCTTGGGGTCGACTCAATCCACACTTTGCTGCAACTCAAGGTTAGATTCATCCAAATAAACAATGAAATGCATTTATACAAATATACTGAGAGTAACAGACTTATAAATAAAGTATCGAATTAACTTGTAACATTCTCCTGATTATTGCTTGTTAATCATCAAAATAACACTATCATCCTCAATCTCCCCCTTTTTGATGATTACAAAATATAGAGTATGACCCTATTGATACTTATCTTAATATCAATTTTTAAAAGGGCTCATGTTGCCCAGAGATGGTCACCCAAGAGGGGGGTGAATTGGGTGTTTTAAAACTTTTTGACTATTTAAAAATAAAACACGCAGATGTATGAACTAAAGTAAAGATGGAGGGATGAGAACAGTCAATCGCAAACACGAGGTTTTATAGTGGTTCGGAGCTTCCACTGCTCCTACATCCACTCCCCAAAGCACCTTTGAAAATTTCCACTATAATCCAAGATTACAGTCCGGTAGTTTTGCGAGTGCACTACCCAACTCGTTGTTTTACACCAGGCTAACAACGAACCCTATAACCCCCAATTTAACCTAGGCTTGGGACGCCTTTCCCTTGTTCCAAGTCCCTTGACTGGAACAAGTACAATATTGAAAAAGTTTTACAAGGATTTAAAAGCTCTAAATAAGCAAATATAACAATGATAAGCAATAGAACCCGGAAGAACCCTTTTAGCCGTTGGAAGCGTGGGAGATGATGGTTCTTCCGATGTGGATCGCGTTGGCTTGAGTATGAGCTTTGAATCCCGAGCGGAAGAGAGTAGTTGAGCTTGAAATCAGTTGGGAAGCTTGAAGGCACTTGATTTCTTCACTTGAATGCACTAACTCCCTTGAACCTCTCTCTCTTGCTTCTCTCTTGAATGATCTTGTGTTGGGTTGGTGAGAAGTTATTGAGAAGCACTTAAGAGGTCCCTTTTATAGCCTAAAAAGCAAATATAGCCGTTAGAGATAAAGTTAAAGAGATTTGAAATTCAAAACATCCTGCAAAAAGGTGTCAGTCGCGTCCCAGGCACTCCGGAGACGTCTCCGCTTCAACGCGAGACGTCTCGGCTGTAAGATTTTACTTTTGACGTTGTTTGGGGTCGACTCGGCGCTTTACCGGGGACGACTCTGATGATGAACGGTTTGAATCCTTGTTTTTTCTGTTTTTTGAGAGGGTCGCCTCGGCACTTTGCGGGGACGTCTCGGCTTGTTTGCGCTTTTTGCATGGGGACGACTCCGCTGCCTTGGGGACGACTCCGCCGTTATATCTCCGAAAAACATGTCTTCTGGAATTCTCTAAGAGAGTCGACTCCCGCTCTTTCAGGGGACGTCTCCGCTGCCTTATCACCGGAAAAGACATCCTCTGGAAAACCCTGAGAGAGCCGACTTCGCTACCCTCGGGGACGACTCGGGAGGTTTACTTTTTACTTGCGGGGACGACTCCGCTTACTGTGGAGACGACTCGCGCATATCACTTGAAATCGGCCTTTCTGCCGCCTCTGAGAGAGTCGACTCCGCTACTGAGAGAGTCGACTCCGCTATCGCGGGGACGACTCGCAGGTGCCGGGGACGTCTCCAGTCGTGCCAGTTCTTCCTGTTTGTGCCAAGACGTCTCTGAGACAACCCGGAGACGTCTCGGCTGTCCTTGATCTGTTTTCTTCAGCTCAAAAATTCTTCAATAAATTCATAAAAATTATGGAAACTTGCCTAGACATTTCTTAACAATATTCTTAATTAAACACATGAAATCCTCAAGTAAATTGTTAAGATAAATAAAATTATACTCTAGTGTTTTGTATTCATCAAAATCCATTAGGGGGTCAACAATCTCCCCCTTTTTGATGATGACAAAACACTGAGTATATGCAAAATTCGAAATTTAAACATATACACAGTATTTGATCAGATGTACAAGTATAATGTTTTGATTAGAGCTAGATACAGTGGTGCATAATTCAAAATAGTCAACTTTCATTTCTATCCCTTATGCATAAGATTGATCTTAATAGCTCTTAAGCAATTTTAGCATATCAACTGAATTTGAATCAAGTTAAATGAAATATTGATGTTCAAGATAATTGAAAGCTAAGTTCTTTTGACTCCCCCTTTCTTTTTCCAGAAGGGCAATTATCTTAAAGCCAATATTCTTCAATTTTATCTCTTCTAATTCTTCAATTTTGCATTCCACCATAAATTTTTGCATTCCAATATATCCAATATCCATATTGGTTCTACTCCCCCTTTTTGTCATCAACAATGAAGGGGACAAATTATCCTTAGGTACTTAAAACTCAAGTTCTAGTAAAATTCAGCATATTACCATGAACCACTCAAGGATA
This sequence comes from Phoenix dactylifera, assembly GCF_009389715.1. Taxonomy (NCBI): domain Eukaryota; kingdom Viridiplantae; phylum Streptophyta; class Magnoliopsida; order Arecales; family Arecaceae; genus Phoenix; species Phoenix dactylifera. The sequence continues at coordinate 1,169,910 of NW_024067694.1, forward strand.
TTCAAGTTATTTCTATTAATGAATTCTGCATTCATTTTACTCCCCCTTTGTTTTGGAATTCATTTCAGACTCCTCTTTTCTCCCCCTGTTTTATATGCATTGATAAATTATGTCAAATTTGAACATTTAAGGTATGTTATGAGATTTTTATGGCACATCACAGAATCACATACACAATCACAGAATCACATACACAGAGTTAGCAACAATGTACACAAGGTTTCAAAAGAAATTGTATGTCATTCATGTATCATTGTAAACCTTTGAAGTCATTACAAAGTTAAAAGAGGAAATCATTACAAGTATTGATTTCTAATACAAAAAGTGTTTCAAAATGAGCCTAGGGTTTACAAAAAGAAGAACCCTAGTTGTCTACAAGGTGTCCCTCATCGGCGACGTTGCTCATAAACTCTGGCAGCTGCATCTATAAAAGCATTGATGGAATCTAGCAGTGTTCTGAATTGATCTCCCTGTGACTGATGAAAGGCTGCCACTAGTGCTTCAAATTCAATGCTTGCCCTATCAATTCTTCCTCTAAGTTGGGCAACCAAAGTGCCCACATTGCCTCCAGGGCTTGTCAATTCTTGAAGGCTATTTGAAATGGTCCTCAAGCTGTCTTGTAGCTCAATTGATCTGAAGGTTTGGTGGCATTCACACTAACTAGTTCTTGCGCTGTAGGTTCTATCTGAGCTCTAATTTCCTTCAGCTCTTGTAGAATCCCTTCATGTGAGGCTCTGATGGGGCCAACTCAGTAGAGATCATCGATCTCATCTCCTCCCTCATCTGCTGGCAAATTACAGATGCTAAAGTGCGCATCTGGTCTTCTGATAGGGAGTAGGGCCCACTGACTGGAGGAGGTGGTGGCATGGATGTGGAAGGTCCAGCTGAGCTGGAGGGTACATCAGGAAAGTCCATGTGGCTATGTGGAGGAGAGTGGTGGTCAGGCTCCTGAAGTGGGATCTCAGGCTCTAGGGTTTGAGCTTTTTTCTTTGGCACGTTGACCCATGACCCATCTACCTTGTGAAACTCCATTCTACGCATTGTGCTCCATTATATAGTCGGTGTTTCTCAAGGGTTTTGCAGGCTCATTTTCTGGAATGGGTACTTTGAAATGTTTGAAGAGTAGGGTAAGGATCATCCCATAAGGTATGCTAAACCTAGAATACCTATGACATGTAGCAATGTATTTCAACATAAGTCTAGGGAGGTTAGGGGAATCCCTAGTAGGATGTGGTGCATGATAACTAGGTCTCGCTCCGAAACAAAATCGAAGCGGCCGTTTTAGGGAATAAGACTCGGTTGACAATACTCAAAAGGAGTCTCATCTCGGCATTTAGGTCTTGGGAGTTAACCACATCGAGAGGGCCGCAGTCCTCTCGTCCTAAAAGCAAGTTTAGGGCTATTTCCCTTTGGGGATGTGAGGTCGGAGCCTCACCGTCCTTAGGGATTTGCAAGACGCTAGATAGGACATCTTCATTAATTTCTACCAACGTCCCCCGAACATATGCAGTGTACCCTAAGTCCCCTAAGGCCATATTGCTAAATAGTTCTCTAACTAGGCCGGGGTAGGTTGAAGTATTGAGTGTACAAAGATATTCCCACCCTTGGGCACGGAGTCTCTCTCCAATAGAGAACCCCTCACTATCTAGAAAATGGAAATCTATGTACCTCCCAGTGGTTACTGTGCGATTCGCACAGGAAATGGTCATGGTTGGCGGAGCAACCGGAGGAGACGGCGCGGAAGGCTCTTCCCTCCGTTCCTCACCGTCGGTCGCTGCCCTAGGACGCCTCCCACCAGTCCTCCTAGCTCTTTTAGGTGCCATTGAATGGAAATCCTAGGGAAATGAGGAGAAAGAGGCTAGGGTTTGTGTTGGAGAGAAAATGGAGGCTAGGGTTTTTGTTTTTGTCGGGGATGAAAGGTATAGCTCGGGTCGGCTCGAGCTGTTTCGACTTATTTTAAAAACCCTCGTTCGGTCCCCGAGACGTCTCCGCGACTAATGCGAGACGTCTCGCCGGGGGGACGTCTCTGCGATTTGCCAGAGACGTCTCCGGCACTGAAAAATTTCAGACTGATTTTTATCTTTTCCCAATTTGTTTCATTTAATCAATAATCAACATGATTTCTTTTGTGAATACAGAGTGAGTTTGTTTGTGATCCTCCCCCTTAATAATACATCCTATAAAAGTTTGATAATGATTTTTGAATTATTAATATTGAAATGAGGAATGTTTGACCAAATTTCGAATACCTATGAAATAGGCTCTGAAAATATCTCCATGAAGAGTCCAAGGGAGGGTAACCATCCTCCGGAAAGTCAAACAGTTCGTCATTTAGCTTAGATGGATTCATGCTTTCACTTATGTTGACCTTGAGGTGGATTACTAGCTTGAGTAGCAAAGCATTGCAATACAAGTTGAATTTATTTGCTAGGATCATACAAGCTCAAGCATTCCTTAAGAAGTTGAACCTATCTTTACAAAGGGGTTTGTAAAGATATCGGCCAATTGATTTTCAGTACATACATATTCAATCATCACATCATTTTTCAGCACATGATCCCTAATAAAGTGATGCCTAATCTCTATATGTTTTGATTTTGAGTGTTGGACAGGATTTTTTGTTAAATTAATTGCGCTTGTGTTATCACATTAATTGGTATATTGTCCATTTTGATACCAAGTCTTCAAGTTGTTGCTTAATCCAAAGAACTTGGGCACAACAGCTTCCAGCTGCAATGTACTCAGCCTCAGCTGTGGACAAGGCAACTGAATTTTGTTTCTTGCTAAACCAAGAAACCAAATTAGCACCCAAGAATTGACATGTGCCACTTGTGCTTTTTCTGTCGAGTTTGCACCCGGCAAAATCAGCATCGGAATAAGCAATTAAATTTATGTCAGATTGTTTAGAATACCATAAGCCTACATTAGGTGTCCCTACTAGATATCTGAAAATTCTTTTAACAGCTTGCAAATGTGATCCTTAGGACATGCTTGGTATCTAGCACACATGCAAAACTGAATAATATATCTGGCCTACTAGCAGTAAGGTAAAGTAAGAGCCTATCATACCTCTGTACAATTTGCAGTCTATACTTTTACCTTTTTCATCTTTGTCAAGCTTGCAGCTTGAGCCATGGGTGTGCTAATTTCCTTTGCATCCTTCATCTTGAATTTTTTCCAACATTTCTTGATATATTTGGACTGACTGATGAAGATGCCTTCCTCTGATTGTTTTATTTGTAGCCCAAGGAAGAAGTGAGCTCACCCATCATGCTCATTTCAAATTCTCCCTGCATAAGCTTGGCAAACTCTTGACAAAGACTATCATTAGTAGCACCAAAATTATATCATCCACATAAATTTGTACAACAATAGTCATTTCCTTTTCTTTTTAAGAAGAGGGTTTTGTCTACATTTCCTCTCTTAAATTTATTTTCAATTAGGAAATTACTAATCTTTCATACCATGCTCTAGGGGCTTGCTTAAGTCCATACAATGCTTTATGCAATTTATATACATAATCTGGATGTAAGTGATTTTCAAAACCTGGAGGTTGTCCTACATAAACTTCCTCCATTATATAACCATTTAAAAGGCACTTTTTACATCCATTTGATAGAGTTTAAAATCCATGAAGCATGCATATGCCAAAAGTAGTCTAATAGCCTCTAACCTAGCAACAGGAGCAAAAGTTTCATCAAAATCTATTCCTTCCTCCTGATTATAGCCTTTGGCAACTAGTCTGGCTTTGTTTCTTATAACTATTCCATCTTCATCTAGTTTATTTCTATACACCCACTTGGTGCCTATAATTGAAACATTAGGGGGTCTTTTCATTAGGGTCCAAACTTCATTTCTTTCAAATTGGTTTAATTCTTCTTGCATAGCATTCATCCAATTATCATTTTTTCGGCTTCTCTCTAGTGATTTAGGCTCTATTTGTGGAAACGAAAGCAAGATAATTACTAGTATTTCTTAGAGAGGATCTTGTCCTTACCCCTTGTGAGGGATCACCAAGGATTAGATCCTTTGGATGACCATGTGCATACCTCCATTCCTTAGGAAGATCTTGATTTCTCAATGGAGGTTGATCTTCTTCATCTTGCTGAATTGTATTCTTCTTTGATTCATCCTCATGTGTTTGTCTTGTATGGAGAATTCCTTCATTCGGTCTTCAAGTATACCTGCATCACCATCTTCTTCTTTTCTAGAAGAATCTCCATTAGCTTCATCAAAAACAACATGAATGGATTCTTCAACAACGAGAGTTCTCTGTTGAAGACCCTGTATGCTCTACTAGATGAGGAATAACCTAAGAAGATCCCCTCATCTGATTTAGCACTAAATTTGCTTAGATGTCCTTTCCATTGTTTAAAATAAAACACCTACAACCGAACACATGAAAGTAACTTATATTGGGCTTCTTATTTTTATTAGCTCATAAGGTGTTTTCTTTAAAATAGATCTAACTAATGCACGATTTAAAATGTGACATGCAGTATTTATTGCTTCAGCCCAAAAATATTTTGGTAGATCCGATTCGCACAACATGGTACGAGCCATATCTGCTAGTGTGCGATTCTTCCTTTCTACCACCCCATTTTGTTGGGGTGTCCTAGGGGCCGAAAATTGTGATTGATACCATTTTCGTCACAAAACTTTTCAAAGTGCTGATTTTCAAACTCGGTACCATGATCACTCCTAATTGCTTTTAGTTTAAGATTGAGTTCATTCGAAACTCTATTATGAAACTTGATAAAAGCGGGAAAGGACTCATCTTATGTGCAAGAAATGAAACCCATGTAAAGCGTGAAAAATCATCAACAATTACAAGACCAAATCTCTTACCCCTAGACTAGCAGTTCTAGTGGGTCCAAATAAATCCATGTGAATTAGTTCTAAGGGTTTTGTTGTTGAGACTATGTTTTTAGGCTTGAAAGAGCTTCTCGTTTGTTTCCCTAATTGACATGCAGCACAAATTTTGTTCTTTTCAAAATCTATCTTTGGTAGTCCTTTGACTAGATCTTTTGTAATCAATTTAGAAATTAAATCCATGCTAGCATGTCCTAACCTACGATGCCATAACCAACTAGTCTCATTGACTTTGGGATCCATGGCTACAAGACATTGGCCATCCTTCATGGTGAGATCATCAAGATCTACCATGTAAACATTTCCATGCCTATGTCCTGTGAGTATGATCTCATTGTCAATTGGACTACTAATTATGCATAGTGATGATTCAAATGACACTTTAAAGCCCTTGTCACAAAATTGACTTATATTAATAAATTATGTTTTAGTCCATTAACTAACAATACATTGTCAATAAAAGGGAGGGTGATATGGAGATTTTACCAACACCAATTATTTGACCTTTAGCATTGTCTCCAAATGTGACTACTCCTCCTTCTTTTGATTTCAAGGTGACGAAGAGACTCTTGTCACCGGTCATATGCCTTGAGCAACCACTATCAAGATACCACATTCTCTTTTTATTCCCGGCTGCAAGGCATACCTGCAAAATGATTATGTGAGGCTCTTAGGTACCCAAGTCTTCTTGGGTCCTTCGTGGTTAGTGTAGTTGTTCCCTTAGGCACCCATACTTTAGTTATTTTTAGCTTTTACAAATGTACTCTTGTTAGTTTGGATCTTTCTTTGAATACAAGAGTAGGCTTTATGTCCACCTTTTTTACAATGAAAGCATGTAGATTTTTCAGTTTTGACATCTTTTGCTTTCACAAAAATTCTTTAGATACTTTTGTTGCTTGTTAGTTTTATATCCTATCCGGCTTTATTAAAAACAGCTCTTTGATTTGAAAGAATAAGATTTAATTTTTCAGAGCTTTGTGTAAATTTTTCAACAATTGGTTTGTACTTATGTACTCATTCTTAAGATTCAAATTTTCTTTAACTAGTTCTTCCTTGTCCTTTTTAAGGGATCAACATTTTGTGCAAGTGAGGTATTATTATTGAGTAGAGATTTAACTTTTAGATTCAATTCCTTATTAGTGTTTTTGCCGTTTCATTTTCAATGCTAAGTTTTGAATTTTTGTTTTCTAGATCAATGGTGTTAACATTTTCAACGCTCTCTTTTCAATCAATAGATTTTTAATATCTTCCTTTAGTTTTAGATTGGAGGCTTTTAATTCTTTATTTCTTTGCTCCTAACATACTACAATCACTCATAAGTTCTTGAAAAGCTTCATACAATTCTTCTAAAATAAAGTTTATAGTTGAGTTTTGACATACCTCGTCGTCTTCGAAGCCATGAAGCACAAATTGGCGGTCTCTTCCTTCTCTTCCTCGGAGGAGGATGTGTCACTATCGTCCCAAGTTGCCTTTAATGCCTTCTTCTTCTTCTTCCCAAAGTACTTCTTTTGTTGAGGGCATTCGGAACGAATGTGTCCCGGTCTCTTGCAATCATAGCATATGATTGGGTCTCTTTCTTTTCCTTTCTTTTTCCCAATCATTTCTCCCTCCAAATTTCTTTCTTGGGAAGGGTTTCTTTCTTCTCATAAATTTCTTAAACTTTCTTACTATTAAACCCAAATCCTCATCTTCGCTTTCCTCTTCACTCTCACTACTTTCTTCTTCACACACACTCGAGGTAGCCTTGAGTGCGATTGTCTTCTTCTTTGGCAACTCTTCTTCATGTTGCTTCATTGTGAGCTCATGCGTCATCAATGAGCCCAATAGTTGTTCTAGTCCCAAGGTGTTGAGGTCTTTGGCTTCTACGATTGCCGTGACCTTTGCTTCCCATGCTTTCGGCAAAGACCTGAGAATTTTACTCACAAGTTTCGGATTAATATAGATTTACCCAAACTCTTTAGACCATTAATTATATCGGTGAAGCGTGTAAACATGCATGTGATGGTTTCATTGGGTTCCATCTTAAACAACTCATATTTATGAACAAGAATGTTCACTTTAGACTCTTTGACTTGATTTGTACCCTCGTGGGTAACTTCAAGCCTATCCATATTTCCTTAGCGGAACTACATGTGGAGACTCTATTAACTCATTTACATCTAGAGCACAAAATAATGAGTTCATGGCTCTAGAATTGAGTTGAACCATCCTATTATCATTCTCATCCCAATCCTCCTCAGGTTTGGAACTTGAATGCCATTCACCATGTGTGATGGTTCTTGTGGTCCTTGACTATAACCCTCCACAAGGCATAATCTTGTGCTTGAATAAAGATCCCCATTCTAGTCTTCCAATAGGTATAATTTGTCCCATTGAAGAGTGGAGGTCTATTGGTTGCCTGCCCCTCAGCAGGAACATTGTTAAAGGGTGTTGCCATCTAGATCTTTGGCTAAGACGGTTAGGTCTTTCAAGAAATACACAGAGCACCTGCTCTGATACCACTTGTTGCCCAGAGATGGTCACCCAAGAGGGGGGTGAATTGGGTGTTTTAAAACTTTTTGACTATTTAAAAAATAAAACACGCAGATGTATGAACTAAAGTAAAGATGGAGGGATGAGAACAGTCAATCGCAAACACGAGGTTTTATAGTGGTTCGGAGCTTCCACTGCTCCTACATCCACTCCCCAAAGCACCTTTGGGAATTTCCACTATAATCCAAGATTACAGTCCGGTAGTTTTGCGAGTGCACTACCCAACTCGTTGTTTTACACCGGGCTAACAACGAACCCTATAACCCCCAATTTAACCTAGGCTTGGGACGCCTTTTCCTTGTTCCAAGTCTCTTGACTGGAACAAGCACAATATTGAAAAAGTTTTTCAAGGATTTAAAAGCTCTAAATAAGCAAATATAACAATGATAAGCAATAGAACCCGGAAGAACCCTTTTAGCCGTTGGAAGCGTGGGAGATGATGGTTCTTCCGATGTGGATCGCGTTGGCTTGAGTGTGAGCTTTGAATCTCGAGTGAAAGAGAGTAGTTGAGCTTGAAATCAGTTGGGAAGCTTGAAGACACTTGATTTCTTCACTTGAATGCACTAACTCCCTTGAACCTCTCTCTCTTGCTTCTCTCTTGAATGATCTTGTGTTGGGTTGGTGAGAAGTTATTGAGAAGCACTTAAGAGGTCCCTTTTATAGCCCAAAAAGCAAATATAGCCGTTAGAGATAAAGTTAAAGAGATTTGAAATTCAAAACATCCTGCAAAAAGGTGTCAGTCGCGTCCCAGGCGCTCCGGAGACGTCTCCGCTTCAACGCGAGACGTCTCGGCTGTAAGATTTTACTTTTGACGTTGTTTGGGGTCGACTCGGCGCTTTACGGGGACGACTCTGATGATGAACGGTTTGAATCCTTGTTTTTCTGTTTTTTGAGAGGGTCGCCTCGGCACTTTGCGGGGACGTCTCGGCTTGTTTGCGCTTTTTGCATGGGGACGACTCCGCTGCCTTGGGGACGACTCCGCCGTTATATCTCCGAAAAACATGTCTTCTGGAATTCTCTGAGAGAGTCGACTCCGCTCTTTCAGGGGACGTCTCCGCTGCCTTATCACCGAAAAAGACATCCTCTGAAAAACCCTGAGAGAGCCGACTCCGCTACCTCGGGGACGACTCGGGAGGTTATTTTTTACTTGCGGGGACGACTCCGCTTACTGTGGAGACGACTCGCGCATATCACTTGAAATCGGCCTTTCTGCCGCCTCTGAGAGAGTCGACTCCGCTATTGAGAGAGTCGACTCCGCTATCGCGGGGACGTCTCCAGTCGTGCCAGTTCTTCCTGTTTGTGCCAGAGACGTCTCTGAGACAACCCGGAGACGTCTCGGCTGTCCCTGATCTGTTTTCTTCAGCTCAAAATTCTTCAATAAATTCATAAAAATTATGGGAACTTGCCTAGACATTTCTTAACAATATTCTTAATTAAACACATGAAATCCTCAAGTAAATTGTTAAGATAAATGGAATTATACTCTAGTTTTTTTGTATTCATCAAAATCCATTAGGGGGTCAACAACTCAAGTTGCTGAATTTCAGCTTTTCAAATATGAGAGTGAAGTCTCCCCCTATATCATTCAAATGTTTTCCAATTTGACTTTTTGAATTTGCTCCCCCCTTTCATTTATATTTCATTAAAGATGAAACTCCAAAAATTTGAGATAAAGCATGAGTTTCAGGTTATGTATCGTGGTGTGAAAGGTATGTGCCAAATTATGAAATTCTATGTGCCAAATTCTGAAATTCAATAGAAATTTTAAATTTGATCATTTTCATTGTTACAAATTGCTCCCCTTTAAATGTATATGCTTTCCTATTATAATTTTCAACTTGTTTGATAACTTATTTCTCTTTCTTTACTTCTCCCCCTTTTTGTTATCATCAAATAGGTGCATGGGAATAGACACAATAAATAACAAGCATTTAAGCTTCATTGATCAAAATAGGAACGTTTTAGTACAATAATGCCAAAAACAAAGCAAATACAATGTTCCTCAATCATAATTCAAAATACATGATAAACACAAAATACATATGAGAACTAGATACCTATCCTAGGCTCTAAACAGAAATACTAATATCAGCCTAGGGAGTATCTAATGGCTGGGATCTAGTCCTCATCCTCCTAGTGTACGTGGCGAGGGGAGGTCGAGCCTGATGAGACTGAGTCTGGCGTGGAGCACGATGAGCTGGATGACTCTGTGCCGAAATCTCTGACTCAACAGCCTGTGGCACAGATGGTCCATGAGTCTCTATCTCTCTCCGTAGAGCTCCTATCTGCTCCCTCAGATCACTGATCTCACCAGACATGATGTCTAATCTGCTCGTCAGCCCATCAGTGATAGTCCTCGCCTGAGCTGACATAAGCTCTATCATCCTACTCCAGAACTCATCTGTATCTCCCGCAGGAACAGATGACGATGGTCCAGCCTCTGAAGGTGCAGTAAGATGATCCATATGCTCCTCATCCTCAGGGATAGGGTCTCCAATATCTGGTGCATCACCCTCTGGTGCATCACCCTAAATTCCTGCTCCAGTATGAACCCACTGCCCGTTCACTTTCTCATAGCCCATGCGAATAAGTGATCCTGCAGTGTATGTATCAGTATGAAGCAGATGCCTGGAGATCTCCCCCTCGACTGATATGTCGTGCTGTCGGAAGATCAAGGTGAGTATCATACCATAAGGCAGGGATACTCTGGAGTTGCAGATCACCTTTCTCATCTGCCTCAGTATCATGGCCGGGAGATTCAGGAGAATACCCTGAATAATATGCTCCATCACTACTAGATCTCGCTCTGTAATGAGATTGAATCTCCCGCTTTTCGGAAATAGAATCCTATTTATGATGCTGAGCAACAACCTCATTTCTGCAGAAAGAGAGCTCGCTATTACCTTCTCCGAAAAGTCGAAGTCTTCATTCTCAAGTATCAACTGCAGGGCTCTCATCTTATTTTCTGGCTTTTCTGGAGTTGCTCCTTCGCAGGGGAGATGAAGCAACTCACTCAAACTCTCCTCGAAAACTCAAACCCTAACTCCTCGAACTTCCGAAATGAGCCCTCCCATCCCAGTTTTGAGGAAGGCATAGAACTTCCGAACTTGTCCGGGGTAGATCACCACATCTAGGGAGCAAAGATACTCCCAACCTTGCCTTCGGATCCATTCCCCCAAACGGAACCCTTCTTGATCAAAGAACTCGGAATGGATCCTTCTCTCCGTTGTAACCGGTCTTTCCGCAAACTTTGCAAGTTGTACTGAGGGGGAGGGAGGAGGAGGTGGCTCTGCACGTGTCTCACATTGTGGAGACACTGTAGATGGCTCCGTAGCATCTCTTTCCTCACGTTGGATCCGTGAGACTCTCCCGGATCTCTTGGCTACGGCTCTTTTGGGTCCCATTTCTCCAAGATCTTGAAGTAATCTAGTGTTTGGAGATGATTGGAGGAGATTGGAGAGTGGAGAATAAGGTTTTCTGAAGAGGACAAAGGGTAAACAGTGCCCTAGAAGCTCACGGGTCTCCCTTTTAACAGTGGGGTCCTTACGTTGGGTCGACTCAAGAATTTTCTTGGGTTGACTCAACGTTGGGTCGACCCTATTCTGGTTGGGTCGACCCAAGTTCAGAAATTTTTCCTTTCTCTTCCTTTTCGCTTCAAATAATTTTTCTTGCTTCCAATCCTTACAAATTCTTTCTGGGACAATGATACATGAGTAAGGAATCTATAGATGACAAGTTTGACTCATGTTTCATGGGTTTTTAGAAATGGGAGGAATGCTTGCTCCCTTTTATATCTCTTCAATAAAAAGGATCACATATGCCTAATTCCCTCCTTAGCGTGCAGAATCTATCTTCACTCAAGGGTTTTGTGAATATGTCAGCTAATTATTTTTTAGTACATATATGCTCAATACATATGTTTTCATTTTGCACATGATCCCTAATAAAATGATATCTTATTTCTATGTGTTTGGCTTTAGAATGCTGAACCGGATTTTTAGTGAGGTTGATGGCACTAGTATTATCACACTTAATAGGAATGTTATCTAGCTTAACTCCATAGTCCTCTAGTTGTTGCTTAAGCCATAGTACTTGAGCACAACAACTGCCAGCAGCTATATATTCAGCTTCAGCTGTTGACAGTGCCACTGAATTCTGCTTTTTGCTAAACCATGATACTAAGTTGTTTCCTAAGAATTGACATATTCTACTGTGCTCTTCCTATCTAATTTGCATCCAGCAAAATCAGCATCTGAGTATGCAAGCAAATCTAGACAGGAGTCTCTTGAGTACCATAATCCTATGTTCGTAGTTCCTCTTAAATATCTAAGGATTCTTTTAACAGCACTTAAATGTGACTCCTTAGGATCTGATTGGTATCTAGCACATATTCCTACACTAAATACGATGGTCTGGTCTACAGCAGTAAAGTAGAGCAAGGGATCCAATGCAGGTCCTCTATAAAGCTTAATATCATACTCTTTTCTTTCTCATCTTGTCTAGCTTGCTAGTAGGATTCATTGGAGTGCCACTCCTTATGATTTTCATCCCAAACTTCTTTAGTATTTTCTTTGTATACTTAGTTTGATGAATGAATATACCTTCTTTAGTTTGTTTGATTTGTAAATCCTAGAAAGAACTTAGTTCTCCCATCAAACTCATTTCGAATTCTCCGTGCATTAAATCAGCAAATTCTTTGCAAAGAGTATCATTTGTGGCACCAAAGATTATGTCATCCACATATATTTGTACCACTAATAGATTTTCGCCCTTTCTTTTGAGAAACAGTGTTTTATCTACATTTCCTCTACTAAAGTCATTATTTAGGCAGAAATTTGCTTAATCGATCATACCAAGCCCTAGGTGCTTGCTTCAATCCATATAATACCTTATGTAATCTAACACATGATTTGGCAATTTATGATTCTCAAAACCAGGAGGTTGCTCTAATATATACTTGTTGCCCAGAGATGGCACCCAAGAGGGGGGTGAATTGGGTGTTTTAAAAACTTTTTGACTAATTAAAAATAAAACACGCAAATGTAAGAACTAAAGTAAAGATAGAGGGATGAGAACAGTCAATCGCCAAACACAAGGTTTTATAGTGGTTCGGAGCTTCCACTGCTCCTACATCCACTCCCCAAAGTACCTTTGGGAATTTCCACTATAATCCAGATTACAGTCCGGTAGTTTGCGAGTGCACTACCCAACTCGTTGTTTTACACCGGGCTAACAACAAACCCTATAACCCCCAATTTCACCTAGGCTTGGGACGCCTTTCCCCTTGTTCCAAGTCCCTTGACTGGAACAAGCACAATATTGAAAGAGTTTTACAAACGATTGGAAAGCTCTAAGTAAGCAAATATAACAATGATAAACTTTAAAATCTGGAAGAATCCTTTTGCCGTTGGAAGCGTGGGAAATGATGATTCTCCGATGTGGATCGCGTAGGCTTGAGTTTGAGCTTTGAATGCCGAGCGGAAGAGAGTAGTTGAGCTTGAAATCAGTTGGAAAACTTGAAAGCACTTGATTTCTTCACTTGAATGCACTAACTCCCTTGAACCTCTTTTTCTTTCTTCTCTCTTGAATGATCTTGCTTTGGGTTGGTGAGAAGTTATTGAGAAGCACTTAAGAGCTCCCTTTTATAGCCCAAAAGCAAATATAGCCGTTAGAGATAAAGTAAAAGAGATTTGAAATTCAAACCAAACCTGCAAAAGTTGTCAGTCGCGTTCAGGCGCTCCGGAGACGTCTCCGCTTCAACGCGAGACGTCTCGGCTGTATAAATTTACTTTTCACTTTGTTTGGGGTCGACTCGGCACTTTACGGGGACGACTCCGATGATGAACGGTTTGAATCCTTGTTTTTCTATTTTTCTGAGAGGGTGCGCCTCGGCGCTTTACAGGGACGTCTCGGCTTGTTTGCACTTTTTGCATGGGGACGACTCGCTGCCTTGGGGACGACTCCGTCGTATAACTCCGAAAAACATGGTCTTCTGGAATTCTCTGAGAGAGTCGACTCCGCTCTTTCAGGGGACGTCTCCGCTGCCTTAACTCCGAAAAAGACATCCTCTGGAAAACCCTGAGAGAGCCGACTTCCGCTACATTAGAGACGACTCGAAAACTCAGCTTTTTAACTTGCGGGGACGACTCCGCGTACTGTGGGACGGCTCGCGCGTATCACTTGAAATCTGCCTTTCTGCCGCCACTGAGAGAGTCGACTCCGCTACTGAGAGAGTCGACTCCGACCCTGCGAGACGCCTCGCCAGGTGCCGGGGACGTCTCCAAGTGTGCCAGTTCTTCCTATTTGTGGCCAGAGACGTCTCTGAGACTATCCGGAGACGTCTCGGCTGTCCCTGATCTGTTTTCTTCATCTCAAAATTCTTCAATAAATCCTTAAAAAATTATGGAAACTTGCCTAGACATTTCGTTAACAATATTCTTAATAAAACACATGAATTCCTCAATTAAATTGTTAAGATAAATGGAATTATACTGCTAGTGTTTTGTATTCATCAAAATCCATTAGGGGGTCAACAATCATCTCCCATTTTGATGATGACAAAACACTGAGTATATGCAAAATTCGAATTTTAAACATATACACAGTATTGATCAGATATACAAGTCTAATGTTTTGATTAGAGCTAGATACAATGTGCATAATTTAAAATAGTCCAATTTTCAGTTCTATCCTTATGCATAAAATTAATCTTAATAGCTCTTGAGCAATTTTAGCATATCAACTGAATTTGAATCAAGTTAAAATGAAATATTGATGCTAAAGATAATTAAAAGCTAAGTTCTTTTTGACTCCCCCTTTCTTTTCCAGAAGGGCAATTATCTTAAAGCCAATTTCTTCAATTTTATCTTTTCTAATTCAACTTTGGAGTATGAATTTCGTATTTGCATTCCAATGTATCCAATATCCATATTGGTTCTACTCCCCCTTTTTGCATTTCATAATTAAGTTCTACTCCATATACTCCATATATATATATATCTACTTTATTTTCCCATAAATTCTTGCATTCCAAATGTATCTAATATCCATATTGGGTCTACTCAATATATAAGTTCTATAAGTTCTATTATATCTACTCCCCCTTTTTGTCATCAACAATGAAGGGGACAAATTATCCTTAGGTGCTTAAAGCATAACTTCCTAGTAAAATTCAGCATATTTCCATGAACCACTTCAAGGATATTCAAGTTGTGCTCCCCTTGTCCAAGTTTTCTATTAATGAATTTAGTCATTCATATCACTCCCCCTTTGTTTTGGTATTCATTTCAGACTCCTCTTTTGTTAATCATAGTTATCACAAAGATGTGCTCCCCCTGTGTCATATGCATTGATAAGTTGTGTTAAATTTTACCACTTAAGCATGCTATGAGATTTTTATGGCACATCACAATCACAGAATCACATACACGAGTTAGCAATGTACACAAAGTTTCAAAGAGAATTGTATTCATGTATCATTGTAAACCTTTGAAGTCAGTACAAAGTTAAGAGAAGAAATCATTACAAGTATTGATTTTTAATACAAAAAGTGTTTCAAAATAGCCTAGGGTTTACAAAAAGGAAGATCCCTAGATGTCTACAAATGTCCCTCATCGGCGACGTTGCTCATAAGCCCTAGCAGCTGCATCTATGAAAGCATTGATGGAATCTAGCAGTGTTTCTGAATTGATCTCCCTGTGACCGATGGAAGGCTGCCACAAGTGCTTCAAACTCTAAGCTTGCCCTTTCAATTCTTCCTCTAAGTTGGGCAACCAAAGTGCCCACATTTCCTCCTAGGCCTTGTCAACTCTTGAAGGCTTTTTGATATGCTCCTCAAGTCATCCTTTAGCTCGATGGATCTGAAGGTTTGGGTGGCACTCACACCAACTAGTTCTTGCGCTGTAGCTTCTATTTGAGCTCTAATTTCCTTCAGCTCTTGTAGAATCCCTTCATGTGAAGCTCTGATGGGGGCCAACTCAGTAGAGATCATCGATCTCATTCCTCCCTCATTTGCTGCATATCACAGATGCTAAAGTGCGCATCTGGGTCTTCGGATAGGGAGAAGGGCCCCACTGACTGGAGGAGGTGGTGGCATGGATGTGGAAGGTCCAGCTGAGCTGGAGGGTACATCAGGATAGTCCATGTGGCTATGTGGAGGAGAGTGATGGTCAGGCTCCTGAAGTGGGGAGCTCAGGCTCTAGGGTTTGAGCTTTTCTCTTTGGTACCTTGACCATGACCCATCTACCTTGTGAAACTCTATTCTACGCATTGTGCTCTCATTATAATAGTCGGTGTTTCTCAAGGGTTTTGCAGGCTCATTTTCTGGAATGGGTACTTTGAAATGTTTGAAGAGTAGGGTAAGGATCATCCCATAAGGTATGCTAAACCTAGAATACCTATGACATGTAGCAATGTTAGTTCAACATGAGTCTAGGGAGGTTTAGAGAATCCCTAGTAGGATTATGGTGCATGATAACTAAATCTCGCTCCGAAACAAAATCGAAGCGACCGGTTTTAGGAAACAAGACCCGGTTGACAATACTTAGAAGTAGTCTCATTTCGGCATTTAGGTCTTGGGAGTTGACTACATCAAGAGGGCCGCAGTCCTCTCTTCCTAGAAGCAAGTTTAGGGCTATTTCTCTTTGGGGATGTGAGGTCGGAGCCTCACCATCTTTAGGAATTTGCAGAACAGTGGATAGAATATCCTCATTAATTTCTAACCCAATGTCCTCCGGACATATGCAGTGTACCCTAAGTCCCCTAAGGCCATATTGCTAAATAGTTCTCTAACTAGGCCGGGGTAGGTCGAGGTATTGAGGGTACAAAGGTATTCCACCCTTGGGCATGGAGTCTCTCTCCAATAGAGAAACCCCTCACTATCTAGAAATGCAAAGTCTATGTACCTACCAGTCGTTACTGTGCGATTTGCACAGGAAATGGTCGTGGTTGGCGGAGCAACCGGAGGAGACGGCGCGGGAGGCTCTTCCCTTCCGTTCCTCACCGTCGGTCGCTGCCCTAGGACGCCTCCCACCAGTCCTCCTAGCCTTTTTAGGTGCCATTGAATGGAAAACCTAGGAAAATGAGGAGAAAGAGGCTAGGGTTTGTGTTGGAGAGAAAATGGAGGCTAGGGTTTTTTGTTTTTGTCGGGGATGAAAGGGATAGCTCGGGTCGGCTCGAGCTGTTTCGACCTATTTTAAAAACCCTCGTTCGGTCCCCGAGACGTCTCCGGCGACTAAGGCGAGACGTCTCGCCCGGGGGGGGGGCGTCTCTGCGATTTGCCAGAGATGTCTCCGGCACTGAAAATTTCAGACTGATTTTTATTTTTTCCCAGTTTGTTTCATTTTAATCACACTAATTATGATTTCTTTAGGTGAATACAGAATGAGTTTGTTTTGTGATCCTCCCCCTTATAATACATCCTATAGAGGTTTTGATAATGATTTTTGAATTATTAATGTTGAAATGAGGAATGTTTGACCAAATTTCGAATACCTATAAAATAGGCTCTGAAAATATCTCTATGAAGAGTCCAAGGGGAGGGTAACCATCCTCCGGAAAGTCAAACAGTTCGTCATTTAGCTTAGATGGATTCATGCTTTCACTTATGTTGACCTTGAGGTGGATTACTAGTTTTTTGAGTAGCAAGGCATTGCAATACAAGTTGAATTTATTTGCTAGGGTCATATAAGCTCAAAGCATTTCTTAAGAAGTTGAACCTATCTTTACAAAGGGGCTTTGTAAAGATATCGGCCAATTGATTTTCAGTACATACATATTCAATCATCACATCATTTTTTCAGCACATGATCCCTAATAAAATGATGTCTAATCTCTATATGCTTTGATTTAGAGTGTTGGACAGGATTTTTTGTTAAATTAATTGCACTTGTATTATCACATTTAATTGGTATGTTGTCCATTTTGATGCCGAAGTCTTCAAAGTTGTTGCTTAATCCAAAGAACGTTGGGCACAACAGCTTCCAGCTGCAATGTACTCAAGCCTCAGCTGTGGACAAGGCAACTGAATTCTGTTTTCTTGGCTAAACCAAGAAACCAAATTAGCACCCAAGAATTGACATGTGCCACTTGTGGCTTTTTCTGTCGAGTTTCGCACCCGGCAAAATCAGCATCGGAATAAGCAATTAAATTTATGTCAAGATTGTTTAGCAATACCATAAGCCTACATTAGATGTCCCTACTAGATATCTAAAAATTCTTTCTTAACAAGCTTGCAAGTGTGATTCCTTAGGACATGCTTGGTATCTACGCACACATACAAACCTGAATAATATATCTGGTCTAACTAGCAGTAAGGTAAAGTAAAGAGCCTATCATACCTCTGTACAATTTACAGTCTATACTTTTACCTTTTTCATCTTTGTCAAGCTTGCAACTTGAGCCCATGGGCTGTGCTGATTTCCTTTGCATCCTTCATCTTGAATTTTTCCAACATTTCCTTGATATATTTGGATTGACTGATGAAGATGCCTTCCTCTGATTGTTTTATTTGTAGCCCAAGGAAGGAAGTTGAGCTCACCCATCATGCTCATTTCAAATTCTCCCTGCATAAGCTTGGCAAACTCCTTGACAAAGACTATCATTAGTAGCACCAAAAATTATATCATCCACATAAATTTGTACAAGCAATAAGTCACTTTCCTTTCTTTTAATGAAGAGGGTTTTGTCTACATTTCCTCTCTTTAAATTTATTTTCAATTAGGAAATTACTTAATCTTTCATACCATGCCCTAGGGGCTTGCTTAAGTCCATACAAGCTTCATGCAATTTATACACATAATCTGGATGTAAGTGATTTTCAAAACCTGGAGGTTGTCCTACATAAACTTCCTCCATTACTATAACCATTTAAAAAAGCACTTTTTACATCCCATTTGATAGAGTTTAAAATCCATGAAGCATGCATATGCCAAAAGTAGTCTAATAGTTCTAATCTAGCAACAGGAGCAAAAGTTTCATCAAAGTCTATTCCTTCCTCCTGATTATAACCTTTGGCAACTAGTCTAGCTTTGTTTCTTATGCATAATCCACCCATCTTCATCTAGTTTTATTTCTATATCACCCACTTGGTGCCTATGATTGAAACATTAGGGGGTCTTTTATTAGAGTCCAAACTTCATTTCTTTCAAATTGGTTAATTCCCTCTTGCATAGCATCCATCCAATTATCATCTTTTTCAGCTTCTTCTGTGATTTAGGCTCGATTTGTGAAACGAATGCAAGATAATTACTAGTGTTCTTAAAGAGGATCTAGTTCTTATTCCTTGTGAAGGATCACCAAGGATTAGATCCTTTGGATGACTATGTGCATACTTCCATTCTTTAGGAGATTCTGATTTCTTGATGAGGGTTGATCTTCTTCATCTTGCTGAATTGTATCTTCTTCTGATCTCAATCCTCCACTGTTGTCTCTGTCCTTGATATGGAGAATTCCTTCATCCTCGGCTCTTCACAGTCAACTACAAACCCTGCATCTCACCATCTTCTTCCTTCTTCTCTAGAAGAATCTCCATTAGCTTCATCAAAAACAACATGAATGGATTCTTCAACAACGAGAGTTCTCTTGTTGAAGACCCTGTATGCTCTACTAGATGAGGAATAACCTAAGAAGATCCCCTCATCTGATTTAGCACTAAATTTACTTAGATTGTCCTTTCTATTGTTTAAAATAAAGCATCGACAACCGAAAACATGAAAATAGCTTATATTTGGTTTCTTACTTTTATCAACTCATAAGGTGTCTTCTTTAAGATGGATCTAACTAAAGCACGATTTAAAATATGACATGAAGTATTTATTGCTTCAGCCCAAAAATACTTTGGTAGATCCGATTCGCACAACATGGTACGAGCCATATCTGCTAGTGTGCGATTCTTCCTTTCTACCACCTCCATTTTGTTGTGGTGTCCTAGGTGCCGAGAAATTGTGATTGATACCATTTTCTTCACAAATTTTTCAAATACTGATTTTCAAACCTCGGTACCATGATCACTCCTAATTGCTTTTAGTTTAAGATTGAGTTCATTCGAAACCCTATTATGAAACTTGATAAAAGCGGGGAAGGACTCATCTTTGTGTGCAAGAAATGAAACCCATGTAAAACGTGAAAAATCATCAACAATTACAAGACCAAATTTCTTACCCCTAGACTAGCAGTTCCTAGTGGGTCCAAACAAATCCATGTGAATTAGTTCTAAGGGTTTTGATGTTGAGACTATGTTCTTAGACTTGAAAGAACTTCTTGTTTGTTTCCCTAATTGACATGCAGCACAAATTTTATTCTTTTCAAAGTCTATTTTTGGTAGTCCTTTGACTAGATCCTTTGTAATTAATTTAGAGATTAAATCCATGCTAGCATGCCCTAACCTACGATGCCATAACCAACTAGTCTCATTAACTTTGGGATCCATGGCTACAAGACATTGGCCATCCTTCATGGTGAGATCATCAAGATCTACCATGTAAACATTTCCATGCCTATGTCCTGTGAGTATGATCTCATTGTCAATTGGACTACTAATTATGCATAGTGATGATTCAAATGACACTTTAAAGCCCTTGTCACAAAATTGACTTATACTTAATAAATTATGTTTTAGTCCATTAACTAACAATACATTATCAATAAATGAGGAGGGTGATATGGAGATTTTACCAACACCAATGATTTGACCTTTAGCATTGTCTCCGAATGTGACTACTCCTCCTTCTTTTGATTTCAAGGTGACGAAGAGACTCTTGTCACCGGTCATATGCCTTGAGCAACCACTATCAAGATACCACATTCTCTTTTTATTCCGGCTGCAAGGCATACCTGCAAAATGATCATGTGAAGCTCTTAGGTACCCAAGTTTTCTTGGGTCCTTCGTGGTTAGTGTAGTTGGTTCCCTTAGGCACCCATACTTTAGTTATGTTTTTAGCTTTTACAAATGTACTCTTGTTAGTTTGGATCTTTCTTTGAATACAAGAGTAGGCTTTATGTCCATTCTTTCCACAATGAAAGCATGTAGGTTTTTCAGTTTTTACATCTTTTGCTTTTACAAAGAAATTCTTTAGATACTTTTGTTGTTTGTTAGTTTTATATCCTAATCCGGCTTTATTAAAAACAGCTCTTTGATTTGAAAGAATAAGATTTAATTTTTCAGAGCTTTGTGTAAATTTTTCAACAATTGGTTTGTACTTATGTACCTCATTCTTAAGATTCAAATTTTCTTTAACTAGTTCTTCCTTATCCTTTTTAAGGGATTCAACATTTTGTGCAAGTGAGGTATTATTATCGAGTAGGGATTTTACTTTTAGATTTAATTCCTTAATTAGTGTTTTTGCCGTTTCATTTTCAATGCTAAGTTTTGAATTTTTATTTTCTAGATCAATGGTGTTAACATTTTCAACGCTCTCTTCTCAATCAATAGATTTTTAATATCATCCTTTAGTTTTAGATTGGAGGCTTTTAATTCTTTATTCTTTGCTCCTAACATACTACAATCACTCATAAGTTCTTGAAAAGCTTCATACAATTCTTCTAAAGTAAAATTTATAGTTGAGTTTTGACATACCTCATCGTCTTCGAACGCCATGAAGCACAAATTGGCGGTCTCTTCCTTCTCTTCCTCGGAGGATGTGTCACTATCATCCCATGTTGCCTTCAATGCCTTCTTCTTCTTCTTTCCAAAATACTTCTTTTGTTGAGGGCATTCGGAACGAATGTGTCCCGGTCTCTTGCAATCATAGCATATGATTGGGTCTCTTTCTTTTTCTTTTTCTTTTTCCCAATCATTTCTCCCTCCAAACTTTTTCCTTGGGAAGGGTTTCTTTCTTCTCATGAATTTCTTAAACTTTCTTACTATCAAACCCAAATCCTCATCTTCGCTTTCTTCTTCGCTCTCACTACTTTCTTCTTCACACACACTCGAAGTAGCCTTGAGTGCGATTGTCTTCTTTGGCAACTCTTCTTCATGTTGCTTCATTGTGAGCTCATGCGTCATCAATGAGCCCAATAGTTGTTCTAATCCCAAAGTGTTGAGGTCTTTGGCTTCTACGATCGCCGTGACCTTTGCTTCCCATGCTTTTGGCAAAGACCTGAGAATTTTACTCACAAGTTCCGGATTAGTATAAGATTTACCCAAACTTTTAGACCATTATATATCGGTAAAGCGTGTAAACATGCATGTGATGGTTTCATTGGGTTCCATCTTAAACAACTCATATTTGTGAACTAGAATGTTCACTTTAGACTCTTTGACTTGATTTGTACCCTCGTGGGTAACTTCAAGCCTATCCCATATTTCCTTAGCGGAACTACATGTGGAGACTCTATTAAACTCATTTACATCTAGAGCACAAAATAATGAGTTCATGGCTCTAGAATTGAGTTGAACCATCCTACTCATTCTCATCCCAATCCTCCTCAGGTTTGGGAACTTGAATGCCATTACCATGTGTGATGGTTCTTGTGGTCCCTTGACTATAACCCTCCACAAGGCATAGTCTTGTGCTTGAATGAAGATCCTCATTCTAGTCTTCCAATAGGTATAATTTGTCCCATTGAAGAGTGGAGGTCTATTGGTTGCTTGCCCCTCAGCAGGAACATTGTTAAAGGGTGTTGCCATCTAGATCTTTGGCTAAGACGGTTAGATCTTTCAAGAAATACACAGAAGCACCCGCTCTGATACCACTTGTTGCCTCAGAGATGGTCACCCAAGGGGGTGAATTGGGTGTTTTAAAACTTTTTGACTAATTAAAATAAAACACGCAAATGTAAGAACTAAAGTAAAGATAGAGGGATGAGAACAGTCAATCGCAAACACCAAGGTTTATATGTGGTTCGGAGCTTCTACTGCTCCTACATCCATCCCCAAAGCACCTTTGG
Organism: Phoenix dactylifera; assembly: GCF_009389715.1. NCBI lineage: Eukaryota > Viridiplantae > Streptophyta > Magnoliopsida > Arecales > Arecaceae > Phoenix > Phoenix dactylifera. The sequence continues at coordinate 1,192,200 of NW_024067694.1, forward strand.
GAATTTCACTATAATCCAAGATTACAATCCGGTAGTTTTGCGAGTGCACTACCCAACTCTTTGTTTTACACCGGGCTAACAACAAACCCTATAACCCCCATTTTACCTAGGCTTGGGACGTCTTTTCCTTGTTCCAAGTCTCTTGACTGGAACAAGCACAATATTGAAAGAGTTTTACAAACGATTGGAAAGCTCTAAGTAAGCAAATATAACAATGATAAACTTTAAAACCCGGAAGAATCCTTTTGCCGTTGGAAGCGTGGGAAATGATGATTCTTCCGATGTGGATCGCGTAGGCTTGAGTGTGAGCTTTGAATGCCGAGCGGAAGAGAGTAGTTGAGCTTGAAATCAGTTGGGAAACTTGAAAGCATTTGATTTCTTCACTTGAATGCACTAACTCCCTTGAACCTCTTTTTCTTTCTTCTCTCTTGAATGCTCTTGCTTTGGTTGTGAGAAGTTATTGAGAGCACTTAAGAGCTCCCTTTTATAGCCCAAAAGCAAATATAGCCGTTAGAGATAAGTAAAAAGAGATTTGAAATTCAAACCAAACCCGCAAAAGTTGTCAGTCGTGTCCCAGGCGCTCCGGAGACGTCTCCGCTTCAACGCGAGACGTCTCGGCTGTATAAATTTACTTTTTCACTTTGTTGGGGTCGACTCGGCACTTTACGGGGGCGACTCCGATGATGAACGTTTGAATCCTTGTTTTTCTGTTTTTCTGAGAGGGTCGCCTCGGCGCTTTACAGGGACGTCTCGGCTTGTTTGCACTTTTTGCATGGGGACGACTCCGCTGCCTTGGGGACGACTCCGTCATTATAACTCCGAAAAACATGTCTTCTGGAATTCTCTGAGAGAGTCGACTCCGCTCTTTCAGGGGACGTCTCCGCTGCTTAACTCCGAAAAAGACATCCTCTGGAAAACCCTGAGAGAGCCGACTCCGCTACATTGGGGACGACTCGGAAAACTCAGCTTTTTAACTTGCGGGGACGACTCCGCGTACTGTGGGGGACGGCTCGCGCGTATCACTTGAAATCTGCCTTTCTGCCGCCACTGGAGAGAGTCGACTCCGCTACTGAGAGAGTCGACTCCGACCCTGCGAGACGCCTCGCCAGGTGCCGGGGACGTCTCCAAGTGTGCCAGTTCTTCCTGTTTGTGCCAGAGACGTCTCTGAGACTATCCGGAGACGTCTCGGCTGTCCCTGATCTGTTTTCTTCATCTCAAAAATTCTTCAATAAATCCTTAAAAATTATGGGAACTTGCCCAGACATTTCTTAACAATATTCTTAATAAAACACATGAATTCCTCAATTAAATTATTAAGATAAATGGAATTATACTGTAGTGTTTTGTATTCATCAAAATCCATTAGGGGGTCAACAATACTTCTTCCTCTATAAAACATTTAAGAATGCACTTTTTACATCCATTTTGATACAATTTAAATCCATGAAACATGCAACTGCTAGAAGTAATCTAATAGCCTCTAATCTAGCTATAGGAGGCAAATGTTTCATCAAAATCTATCCCTTCTTCTTGATTGTATCCCTTAGCTACAAGTCTAGCTTTATTTCTTATAACTAACCCATTTTCATCTAATTTATTTCTAAAGATCCATTTTATTTCAATTACAGGTTATGCTTTGGTCTTTCAGTTAATGTCATACATTACTTCTTTTGAATTGATTTAATTCTTCTTGCATGGCATTTATCCAATTTGTATCTTTTTCAGCTTCTTCATAAGTCTTAGGTTCTAATTGTGAAACAAAAGCAAGATAATCATTCAAATTTCTAAGAGAGGATCGAGTTCTTACCCCTTGAGATGGATCACCAATGATTAAGTCTTTAGGGTGTCCAGATGCATACCTCCATTCTTTTGGCAAGTTTTTGAGATTGTGGTGGCATGCAATCATCTCCTTATTTGAATTGGCACGTCATCAATATTCAACTTTTCAAAGTTAATAATACCTGCATCATCATCAAGAATATTCTCTTTCCTAGCAGACTCACTATCAGACTCATCAAAAATGATATTAACTGACTCTTCGACTACAAGAGTTCTTTTATTGAATACTCTGTATGCCCTGCTAGATGTGGAGTATCCTAATAAGATACCTTCATCTGACTTGGCATCAAATTTACTTAGATCTCCTTGCCATTGTTTAAAATGAAACATCTACATTCAAATACTCTAAGATATTTAGCAGTTGGTTTCTTATTCTTCCAAAGTTCATAAGGAGTTTTCTTGGTTATTGGTCGTATTAAAACCCAATTTAGAATATGGCAAGCAGTGCTTATAGCTTCAGCCCAAAGTACTTTGAAAGATTTGACTCGCACAACATCGTGCGTGCCATTTCTGCCAATGTCCTGTTTTTCCTTTCAACAACTCCATTTTGTTGAGGCGTTCTAGGTGCTGAAAATTGATGTGAAATACCATTTTTATTACAAAATTCTTCAAAGTGTTGATTTTCAAATTCAGTGCCATGATCACTTCGAATTGCTACTAAGGTGAGCTTCTTTCATTTATGATATTATTATAAAGTTTCAAGAATTCTGAAAATGCTTCATTCTTATGTGCCAAAATGAAACCCATGTATATCTTGAAAAATCATCTACAACAACTAGTCCATACTTCTCCCTCCTAGACTCGCAGTTCTAGTGGGTCCAAATAGATCCATGTGTATGAGTTCAAAAGGCCTAGTTGTTGATACTATATTCTTTGATTTGAAGGATGATTTAGTTGTTTTTCCTAATGAGCATGGTCCAAGATTTTGTCCCTTTTCAAAAATCAATTTTGGCACATCTTTTATAATTTCTTATTGACTAGTTTTGATATTAATTCCATACTAGGCATGTCCTAGTCTACGATGCCCAAAGCCAACTTGTTCATTTTTCTTTCTTCATTAGTAATAAGCCACAATCCATTTTCTTGCCTAAATCATGAAGATTCTACCAAGTAAATATTTCTTTGCCTTTGTCCTACCAAGTACAATGCTATTATCTTTAGGATTTCTGATTATGCTACTGATGCTTCAAATGTGACTTTAAACCCTTTATCACAAAATTGACTTATGCTAAGCAAGTTATGTTTCAAACCCCTTAACTAATAAGACATTTTCTATAAAATAGATGAGTAATGAAAATTTACCCCTTTCCCAATGATATACCCTTTACCATTGTCTCCATAGTTACTACTCCACCCTTCTTAGACTTCCAAAGTGACAAAATTGGTCTACGTCACGGTCATGTGTCTTGAACAGCCGCTATCTAGATACCCATCGTTTTCTACTTTATTAGCTGCAAGACACCCCCTGCAATCAAGATCAAGAAAGAGCTTTAGGTACCCAAACTATGTTGGTCCTTTAGGGTTAGTACTTGATGTTCCTTTTGGAACCCAAACTTTCTTGAATTTAATCTTATGATTATTACTCAATTTGTTTTGACTGGACTTTCTATAGTTACATTTATATGCTTTATGTCCTGATTTATTGCAGCCAATGACAAAGTAATATTTTCATTTTTAGCTTTAACAAAAATGGTTCTTTAAGTATTTTTGTTCCTATTTGTTTTTATAACCTAATCCAGCCTTATCATATACAGCTTTTTGACTATCAAAAATCATATTTAATTTGGTTGAACTAAGTGTAAACTTATCTACTAAGGATTTATATTTTTCAGCATCTTCTTTTAACTTGACATTTTCAGCAATTAGATTCTTGGTTTCATTTGTGAGTTTCCTACTTAATGTTTCATAGTTATGAGATAGTTTTAACTTATCTTTGATAAGAGATTGATTTTCTTCTTTTAAAACTTTATTTTTATTGATTAGTTTTTTATGTTTCTTCCATTAGTTCTAAAAATGCATCATGTAATTCATCAACAGTAAAATCACATTCAAGTTCAGAATCTACCTCATCGTCATTGGCATATGACACATTTGGGCCGTCTCTTGATGATCTTCCTCTTCTGAACTTGACTCCTCACTTTCACTCCATTCAGCCATGAAGTTCTTCTTTTTCAGTTTTCTTGCCAATCCATTTCAATTCTAGGCAATCTATCTTATAATGCCCGGGTTTGTTACACTCATAACAAATAGGAGTTTCTTTTTCCTTTTCTTTGTCCTTACCCTTTTCTTTGCTTGAGCTACCTTTGAAGAAGGGTTTCTTTTTATGAAATCTATTCTTACCTTTCATAAACTTTCTGAATTTTCTTCCAAGCATAGCCATTCCTTCTTCATCAAATTCATCATCATCATCTAAATCTTCCGACTCAGTTTATTGTTTAGGGTGGTAGACTTTAGGGCAATGGGCTTTCTTCTCTTGACCTCATCTTCTGAATTTTGCCTCATGGTCAACTCATGGGTCATGAGTGATCCTAGAAGTTTCTCTAATTGCAGTGTGTTGAGGTCCTTAGCTTCCTGAATTGCAGTTACCTTGGCCTCCCAAACTCTTGGTAGAGACCTGAGAATTTTTCGCACCAATTCAGAGTTAGTATAAGACTTTCCTAAACTCTTAAGCCCATTTATAATTTCAGTTAAAACGAGTAAACATATCAGTTATGGACTCAGTGGATTCCATTTTAAACAATTCATACTTGTGTACTAATATGTTTATTTTTGACTCCTTAACTTGATTAGTCCCTTCATGAGTGACCTCAAGTTTGTCCCAAATTTCTTTTGCAGAGACGCAAATAGATATTCTATTAAATTCACTTACATCTAATGAACAGTAAAGTACATTAATTGCTTTTGCATTTAATTGTGGCTAATCTTCTATCACTTTCATTCCAATCCATTTCTGGTTTGGGTATGATAGTGCCCTCTATATTAAGTGTGGGTGTGTGAGGTCCTCTAGTAATAATGTACCATAATTCATAGTCTAAAGCTTGAATGAATATCCTCATCCTAGCTTTCCAGTATGTGTAATTTGTGCCATTAAATAGAGGAGGTCTATTTGTGGATTGCCCCTCACTCATAGAACATCCTACTTGGATTGTCATGATCTTTAACTCTTGATTGTGAGATCAATAAGTACTATTGGAGCACCTTGCTCTGATACCACTTGTTGCCCAAGGTGACAAGCCAAGAGGGGGGGGGGTGAATTGGTTTCTCTTAATTTTAACTATCTTACTTTTGTTAAATGATGAGTTGGAGGAATTAAACAAATTACAATACAAACAACAAGAAGTATAGTGGTTCGGTGCTCTCCTTAGCACCTACGTCCACTCCCCAAGCGACCCCTTGGGAATTCACTATAATCCCGCGGATTACAGTTGGATTGTTTTCCGGGGTCACAATCCAAAAACCTTTACACTTTGGTTTTCCGGGTTCACCAAAAACCTATGTTGGTTTTACGGGCTCACCAACGAACCTATGTTGGTTTTTCAGGCTCACCAACGAACCTTTATAATTGGTTTTACGGGTTCACCAATCAACCTATACCGTTGGTTTTGCGGGCTAACCAACTAACCTTTACAATGAGTTTAATAAACAAAGTAAGAAGATTTAAGCTCCTAGATGAGCAAATATAACAATATAATCTACAAAGAAGAGTTTAGAGAATAGTTATCGCTTGATGTAACTTCTCTCTTCTTTGTCAAGGATGCTTCACTCTTCAAGGGTGGATGGAGCTCTTAATGACTCTTGGAATCTGCTCAACCACTTTCTTTTGACTCTTGAATGAAGCACTTGGATGAAGAAGATTAGGGCCCTTTTTCTTTCTTGTTTACTCTTTGATATTTTGTGAAAGAATGTTCTCTCTGATGAATAGTGCCACTTTAAATAGTTTCCTTCATCCATTGGATAAGCCCCAATGGTTAGAATTCAAAAACTAGCCGTTACTCACTGTTGGAAGGACAAAAGATACTTCTGCAGAACTAGCCGTTATGCTTCTGCCCGTGTTTGGGTCGGCTCAACCTGTCCTTGGGTCGACCCAACTTTCACTTGGGTCGACTCAACCTTTCCTTGGGTCGACCCTCTCAGAACCACAAAAACTTGCAATTCAGCCTTCCTTCACTTGGGTTGACTCAACATTTCTTTGGGTCGACTCAAGGTTCAGTTGGGTCGACTCAACTTCTTCTTGGGTCGACCCTCTCAGGGTTTCCAGAGAACCTTTTTTGTTATGTATTCTGTCATTGTCTTTGGGTCGACCCTCTCAGTGTTTGGGTCGACTCAAGCTTGGGTCGACTCAACTTTATCTTGGGTCGACCCTCTCAGTATTTACAGAGAACCATTTTCCTGAGTCTTTGAGAGGCTTGAGGTTTGGGTCGGCTCATGCTTTCCTTGGGTCGACCCAACTTACTGTTCATCTGTGCCATTTTTGCAGAAGTGTGCCAAATGCTTTCTTGATGTGCCGGGGTCGACCCAATCAACCTTGGGGTCGACTCAATCCACACTTTGCTGCAACTCAAGATTAGATTCATCCAAATAAACAATAAAATGCATTTATACAAATATACTGAGAGTAACAGACTTATAAATGAAGTATCGAATTGTTGCCCAGTAGATACAACCCAAGAGGGGGGGTGAATTGGGTCTTTTAAAACTTTTATGCTACTTCTAAAACTTTTTGATTAACTATGCTAAGTTGTATAGATGCACAGTGAAAGTTAAACTTAGCAAGGGTTTGATGTATAGACTGCGACTTGATTAAATATGCTTGCAACTAAAGGATGTGCGGATAAGAATTAAGCAAGCAATTTATCTAAGTAAGTAAGTGTGTTAGTTAGACAATAACTAGAGGCATTACAAACACAAAGGACATATAGTGGTTCGGTGCACCCCAGCACCTACATCCACTCCCCAAGACCTCTTGGGAATTTCACTATAATCCTACCGATTACAGCCGGTTGTTTTACAAGCTCACAACCCAACTTGTTGTTTTACGAGCGCACAACGAACTCGGTCGGTTTTCCCAGGCTCACCGACTAGAACCTCCCCGATTGTTTTCTCGGGATCACAATCAAACCCTTACACGTTGGTTTTACCCTCGGCTCACCAACAAACCTATCACCGTTGGTTTTCCCTTTGGCTCACCAACAAACCTTAACACCGTTGGTTTTTCTTTGGCTCACCAACAAACCTTAACACCGTTGGTTTTTCTTTGGCTCACCAACAAACCTTAACCCCTTGATTCAATCCCTTGATTGAATCAAGTTACAAGATATTAAAACAAAGTATAAAACAAAACAAAGCTTCTTAAACAAGCAAATATGACAATATAAACAAATAGAGTAAAGAGAAGCCCTCAAACGAGTTTTGAATATGGAGGAGCTCGGCTTCTTCTTTACTTGATCCTCCTCTGATTTGGCATGAAGTAGAGGATCCCCGAGGCAGCACACGGATGGAGAGGAAGCTTTCGGATTCACTTGGATGCTCTTCTTCTCTCTATTTCGTTTTGGATGGCCCTTTTGTGCTTATGGGAGATTTCCTTTGTAATCTCTTTGAGATCTCTTTCCTAGATGATCTCTCCCACTTCCATAAGTTCTCTCCTAGCTCTCTTCTTGTTTTTATAGCTTTTGATAACGTGGAAACAAGAATATAGCCGTTAGAGACAAAAATAGAGCCGTTGGAACCAGTCTGCACCTCCTGACAATATGACCGTTGGGATCGGAGTCGACTCGCGCGATCAGGAGTCGGCTCGCCTGTTGCAGGAGTCGGCTCGTGTTTTACCGGAGACGACTCGGCCACTGTTCCAAATTTGAATTAATGTGCTTGCCTCGACTGGGAGTCGACTCGTCTTAACCTGGAGTCGACTCGCCAACTTCTGGAGCTGACTTGGCAATTTCGGAGTCGGCTCATCCACTGAAGTCCGTGGATCCAATTTTGAATTTTGTCCTCTCGAGTCGACTCGACTGTCCTGGGAGTCGACTCGAATCTCAGAGCCCGAACTCCCGATCCTCTGTCTTTTGGCTCGTCCAGTCTTGGAGTCGACTCGAACTTCCTTAGAGTCGACTCGGCTCTCAGTTTGCGAAACACAGCCTTCTGCCATCTTGGTGTAGCGCTGCCTTGGAGTCGACTCGAGCTGTCTGGGAGTCGACTCGAATCTCAGAGGCAGTAACTTGGTTTTTCTGTCTGTTGATGGTCGCGGAGTCTCGGAGTCGACTCGTGCAATGCGGGAGTCGACTCGAATCTCAGAGTCCCAAAAATGCTCTCTGACTTTTTCTTTGTGTTCCGCTGAGAGTCGACTCTTGCTTTCTTTGGAGTCGACCTACCAACCATCGGAGTCGACTCGCGTTCCACTGGAGTCGACTCGAATCTCAGACCCGAAAACTGCTCTCTGACTTTTCTGTCTGTGACTCCTAGGAGTCGACTCATACTTCCCCGGAGTCGACTCGGTAAACATTGGAGTCGACTCGAATTCCTCAGGAGTCGACTCGAAGACTATTCTTTCGAATTTTTCCTTTGATTTTACTCCTCCAATTTGAACCTTTTGAACTTTAAACTTGGGCCAATGAATTGTAGCTTTCTTCTAACTTTTCTTGAGAGCTTTTGGAGGCCTTCTTGTGTTCTTCCAACTTGCTATGTTCCTTGCAAAATAAATATCTTTCTCCTTGCAACATAAACATTAGTATCCATACTTCAAGGTTTTGTGATCATCAAAATCAATCTATGAATCAATCTTTGGGTCATCAATCTCCCCCTTTTTGATGATGACAAAACTTGGAGTATATGCAATATAAAAGATATTGTTTTCTAGAAGTAATACATAGCTAAGTTGCATGAAGTAGAAAACATATATATTTAAAAAAACATACTTCATGATAATGCTTTAGATTTAATCAGCTTAACACAATCAACATATTTCAATTTAAGCTGATTTGTATTCAATTCAAAGCATAAAGGCATTATGAGCATATACTTAGATATTTCTCCCCCTTTTTGACAACATCAAAAGATAGTGAAACATTAAGCACAAAGATCAGAATGCTCATATATTTCTTTTCCTTATTGTACTCTGATTTGCAAGTCAAATTATTGCAAGGATATGAATCATATAACTCAAGGCAATAATATTAGAATCAGATTAATGAGCATAGATCAGAGCCAATTAAGATAATTTCAGAGCAGAACACATCGAATGTGATACCACAGATAGTTTTCTAAGCAAGTGTAGGTGGAATCTTTCTTAAGTTAATTCAAGAAGTACCACACGAATGGAAATCTAACCTCTCTTCAATAATAAGTATGAAAGCTTGTTCATTTAGGACCTTTTGCCCAATCTATTAAGTATTTTATCAACCATGAGAGCAAATTAATTAATTCTCTTAATGACTTCAAAGTTCTTTTATGATAATAGGAGCATTGGGGCACAAATATCAAAATATACATTCATGCAATTTTTGATACATCTTAGAGCTCTTTTAAAGACTTTCTTTTATTTCTTTAGAAAATAAGCACAATTTGATACATAAAATAATGAATTTGCACAAAATTGAAGTTCCAAAAAGCAAGCCAATTAGAGCTCATTAGTGAAGTTTAAAAAAATAGATTTTCTAAGAGATACTCAAGAAAATTTAACACATTATTCTCCTCCTTTTTCATTAAATTAGAGGCTCTTAAGATTTGCAATTTGGTTCAAGAGTGATGCATGAGATATACTAACCAAATAACACGCCTCAAGGTGTATCATAAAGATTTTCAGATTTAAATTTCAGATGATACATATTGGAGAGTATTAGAATCACTTTTCATTTAGTATTCTTTCTCTCTCCTTTAGTTATAGATTTATGCGATTAAGTTCCATAAGACCTCTCCTTCTGAAATTTTCTTTCTCCCCCTCAATTGATCATTCCATTTAAGAGTTTAGAATCCTAAGATAATGTTCAATAAAATTGTCAATCTCAAAAATTTATTTTCTATAAGTTTCAGCTTATTTTCATAAGACTCAAGGTTTGAGATAAGACAACCTTTATAGAACTCATCTCAAGGTAATTTAAAGCATGTCTTGCAATATAAGGAAGTTCATAAAAATCAATCCATAAGATTTAAGGTATACATCAAATTGAAGTAACTTTAGGATAAGATACTGAATATCTAAAGCTCCCCCTCAAAAGATGCGTACTTCTTTAATCATTCTTTTCTTTTGTTGAATTTCAGATTTTAATGACAAACGTGAATAGAACTGAAATTCTATGATATCGAGAATGGAGAGTGATCAAGAATTATTCAAAATTTATAGCAATCACCCTTTTTAATCTATCAAGAACAAGTTATACTTCCTCTTAATCTTTGAGAAAATGTACTGAAATATTAATCAGAAAATGATTCATTTGACGCTCAGTTTCTTTCAACAGCATTTACATTTTCTTTCTTTTAGAGTCATTTGAGTGAGGTGAAATATTTCTAGCTTTTAGATCATTCACTCTATTGATGGAAGTCTTTAATAATATAGGAGAGAAAAATATATAGATGATCATTGAGGTATATATATTTATAGAACTCAATTTCTTAATCATAGTTTTTCAGCAATGTATACATGAAGCACAATAAATATTTTTTTAATATCAAAATAGAATCATAAAAAAAATTGCTTGTAATCAAGATCATTGAAAGACACATCATTTAGACCAATATTAGTACATTTTAACGATAAGAAAAGATATGTTTCGGATGCGTACCGGAGCAACCAACCAAGGCATCAAAATTAATTCTGTTTTTCTTAAATTAAGATTTTATTTAGAAATCATATTGAATTTAAGCTTTTATACAAAATCAGATTCTGAATTTCATAAAGATTTTCAATAGAGGCTTTCAAAGTCATAATTTGAGATATGGATCTTCCACATTGTAGCTCATCTTAAATCATTATGATTGAAGACACATATTTCACACATATAAGAGGATATTCAGAATATTTGTATTTATGTTTAGCACATTATATACCAAAGTTAAGAAAGTTGAAGGATAGAACAAACTCAGTTCATTTTGCCTAAATAGAAATATCCTTCTCTTCTCCTTTTTACAAATTTATTCACCTTTCAGATTTTAACGATGATTGTGAATGACAAATCTGAAATTTCTTTTTAATAAAAAAAATTTTATATAGTATTCCAAATATTCAATCAAATTATCCAAGCATGAAGCATTGTAAAACATTGAGAACCCATAATTTAAAACATCATGCCACATGCAAAATATATTATGTGTTAAGTCATGCATTAAAATATTAAGAACAAGCATGTCAAGGATCAAAATCAATTCTTTTCAAATAAACTCCCCTTATTTAAACATTATCTTGCACTGATTTCATCCTTAAAGTGTGTTTTCAAGTGATTAAAAATTTGACTTGATTATTCTTATATATTTTCATTTACTTTGTCTTTCATTTTTATTTTCTTATGCTCTATACTCTATTTGCTCCCTATCCGGTGGAGTTGGGAAGGGGCACGAGGTACTACCACTAGCCTCCCTCTTGTGCCGTCCCTAATATGCCCTACACCGAATAGTTGGGTCAAATAGTGCCGGGTACTACCACTAGCCTCCCCATTGGCACCATCCCTATGATGAGCAATATAGAAAGGTTAAAATGTTCACTTCTAACTTTCCCTGTTTGAGTGTAATTAGTTACAGATTTTATCTCTTCCAAACGTCTCACAAATGTTCCGAGTATACTATGTTTGTTTTGCTTTTCCTTAAGATTGGAGTATTTGCCTTTACTCAGATTTTTCATCTCTTGAACAATGTCCATTTTCTTTTCTTTATCTCTCTCCCTTTTTGTCATTCTCAAGTAATTTACATGAAAGAGTAGAATAAAGAGATAATCTTATGTATCATATAGATGTATATTATGCTAACAACATTTTCATTGTGCTCAAGGATTCATAACTTCTCACAAGTTATTTTACATCAAAATTTTAAGCATATACTTGTGTATTTCATGGTTATGACATAGGCAAAGATATATTTTAGTTTGGGCAAACCATGAAATAATTTCTAAAAGTATAAGTCAGTCAATACACATATAGACATGATATCAAAAATTAATAATTAAAGACCTTAATCATGCCATAATAAGATTTAAGTTATTGACTTTGCTCAATTAATTTGTGAGAAAGGTGTCTAAAATTACCTATTCATTATATGTTCTTCAAGCCAAACTAGATTTCTTATGTGTGAACTTTTGGCTGAAGAAGATCCTCTCTCTTGTTTGCATGTGAATGTTTAGTGTATCTTACATGAAGATATCCTTCAAGTTGAAATTTCTCATTTTTCTTTCTTGAAGGAAGGTCATTAGTTTCTTTAAGATACAAAGCATTCATCCAACATATATATATTTTTTTTTAACTAGATGACTCAATATAAGATATGACAATAGTTGCATGTTGAGTCACTTTACTCAAGAGATTCCCTAAATATAAGCAAGCACATATCACTTGAACTAAAGAGATAGTTTCATTAAATCAGATGGTTCAAGGACAAGCATGTGAGGCAATAGGTAGATTTATCAAGGTCAAATCAATTTCTTATTTTCAAAATCAATTTAGTTTAGATTTTATTCAATAAGGCACGCTAGCTAAGTTTTAATCAACTTATCTTAAACAGTTGTTTCTATCACAATTCAGATTATGATTTATTTGTTTATCAATAAAATATGATTCATTAAAGTTAGATTGATGTCTTGCACAAGGTCACATAATGAGCATACAACCTGGTCTACTAGCTGTATGATAAAATAATTATTCTATCATGCTTCAATACAGCTTTAAACAATAGATCTATTTTGCTCATTCTTTTCAAATTCTACAAGATGGGGTCATAGACATACCTTCTTCATGCCAATCTTCTATGAGAGTTTTCTTGTGGACTAACATTGGTCAATGAAGATCCCCTTTCCTGTTTGTCTTAATTTGGAGTTTGAGAGAAGATGTTAATTCATTCATCATACATATTTCAAACTCACCTTGCAATATAACTCTTCATTAGTAGAACCAGAAATGATGTCATTAATGTACACTTTGAGCAAGTGAGGTGTCACACATTTTTTGATGCAAAGAATTATCACTATTACCTTCTATCAAAAAGGTTATTTAAGCTTTTATATCATGCTCTTGATGCTTGTATCAAATCATATATTGCTTTATCATATTTGTAATGAGTGTTTTCAAATATGGTGGTTATTTAACATATATCTTTTTTAATAAAGTAAGCACATAGGAGTCCATTCTACACACTCATTTGATGGACTATAAAGCTCATAAAGCAAGCAAATGATGATGGTGATCTTTACTTCTAATCATGCAAAAATTTCATCAAGATCTATTTCATCTTTTCTTGATTTAGTCTTTTAGTAGTCATCACTTTTTCTTCATTAAGAGCATATCTGAAAAATCCAAGTTGGCTCTAATTATTAACAAGTTTTTCAGATTGTTATATGTAAAAGATTAACCATATACATACATAATTTAATTTTAGTATCTTGATAATAAATCATTAGTCTCATAAAGAATAAAATACCTTGATATTTTTGTAACTAAAAACTTTTCATTGAATACTCTATATGCATTGCTTGATGAATGATATCCAAGGATAGACATATCTCTATCAGATTTGGCATTATTTTCATAAGAGCATATCAAGCATAACATGTACGACTGAAAAATATGAAAGATATGCAATGGTTCATTTTTCATTTTTTCAGAAGATCAAAATTTTCATCAGAAATAGATCTAATAGAAATCATATGTATGACAAGCAGTGATGATAGTCTTTTAAAAATTATTTAAGTAGATGACTATCATACATAATTGTCTTTTTCATTTCTTCAAGAATTCTATTAACCCCTTTTTACTTATGATGTCCATGGAGCTGAAATAATTGAATTTAATACTATTTTCTGTATAACCTTAATCTGGATTTTGGTTTTCAACACTGTGCCATGATCTTCACAGTTTGGAAACCTTTTTCATTTGAAACGCTTCTACAAGATTTAGTAAATACAGAAAAATACTTCAGTTTTATTCTCCAAGAACAAGTCCAATGTAAGCTTTTGAAGACTTAGAGATGGAAACAACATCTTTAGATTTAGAAATGATTTTTGTTTGTTTCCTTAGTTAGCATGCATAGCAAAACTTTGACCTTTAAGTAGATAATCTAAGCAAGCCTATGGCAAGGTCTTTTGAGATTAAGTACATACTAGCATGAGTTGATTCTATGTGCCAAGGATGGTTTCTTTAATCTTGGTATTCAAAAGCATACCAAGTACACATTATCATATTGATGATCAATAAAAATAATGCCATGGACAAAAATTCTTAATCAAGCATATAGAGGGTTCATAGAGTTATTTTTAATGAATTAATTAATCATTTAGCAACTTATCCAATAGTGAGTGGAGCATACAAAAAAAAATGAAGTGATTTGAATATATTTTCTTTTCATACCCAAAAAGACAAATATCACTTATATCACAAAAATGATTAATACTTTCAAGTTATGTTTTAATCAACTAATAAAGTAATTTCAATACGAGAAGATGTAAGAATTACTTATTTCATCCTTTCTTTTATTTAAATCATTCTTTTTAATTACATTTTAAATTCAATTCTTTAACACATGTCTAGAGCACCCATTGTTTAGATAACATCTTTCATTAGAACCTTGGATAGCTAGACATGCTTGCTGAAAGAATAATCATATTTTCAACTTAGGAACCCAAGCTCTTTTGGGTCCTTGTAGGTTAGCTATAATTGTTCCTTTTGGAACCCATATTTTCTTAATAGCTATTTTGTCCATGAATTTACAGATTTTAGGATTACAAGGGATGTATTTCTGTATCCTCTTGTTGAATTTAACAAACTTAGATCGAACATGAGTAGTAGGAAAACTTTTAATGTTCTGTTTCTCCCTTTTTGGTTCATCAAATTTGTAATGTATAGATTTAGGAACAACAGAAGAGATTTTACTTAGCTTTTGTTTATGAGAATCTGTTTTAGAGTAATTAAAAACTGTTTTAACAAACATATTCTTAAAAGGTTTTTGGGTGTACCAAGGTTGATATCCTAATGTAACTTTATCAAATTCAGCTCCTTGATCATTTATCATTAGGTTCAATTTTTCAGAGCTGAGGGTAAATCTTTCAACAACAGGTTTTAATCTGTCAACTTCTTTAGTTAATCTTCTGTTATCTTCTGAAAGTGACTCATTGTTTTTCTTAAGTTTATCATGACTTTCAGTGAGAAGTTGATCTCTTTGATTTAGTTCTTGATTTTCTTTAATTAAGATTTCAGTTTTACTGGTTAGTTTCAGTTTTTCATCTATTAGAATTTGATTTTCAATCTTCAAGTTTTTGTTCTTACAAATAAGTTTCTTATATTCTAAATACAAATCAGAAAAGGCATCATGGAGTTCATCAAATGTAAAATTGCTTTCAGTTTCAGCATGTACCTCTTGTGCCACCAAGCATGGATTTTCAATATGATACTGCTCTCCTTCTACACATGATGTTTCAGATTTGTTAGTGCATTCATATTTGTCTTCAAGCATATTCCATATTTCTTTAGCAGTCATGCAAGAAGATATGCAATTAAACTCATTCCTATCTAATGCACAATATAAAAGGTTCATGGCATCAGCATTCAATTGTGCTAAATCCTTTTCATTAAAAGTTTGAGAGAGTGTGTGAAGATCATTTATTATGATTTTCCATAAATAATAGTTTTGTGATTGAATAAAGATGCGCATGCGTATTTTCCAATGTGTATAGTTTATGCCATTAAATAGTGGTGGTGTATCAATTGATTGTCCTTCTCCTAGAAAACTATCTATTTGAGTTGTCATGATCTTTGGCTCTAGTCGGTTAAGACTACAAATAATATTTGAGCACCTGCTCTGATACCACTTGTTGCCCAGTAGATACAACCCAAGAGGGGGGGTGAATTGGGTCTTTTAAAACTTTTATGCTACTTCTAAAACTTTTTGATTAACTATGCTAAGTTGTATAGATGCACAGTGAAAGTTAAACTTAGCAAGGGTTTGATGTATAGACTGCGACTTGATTAAATATGCTTGCAACTAAAGGATGTGCGGATAAGAATTAAGCAAGCAATTTATCTAAGTAAGTAAGTGTGTTAGTTAGACAATAACTAGAGGCATTACAAACACAAAGGACATATAGTGGTTCGGTGCACCCCAGCACCTACATCCACTCCCCAAGACCTCTTGGGAATTTCACTATAATCCTACCGATTACAGCCGGTTGTTTTACAAGCTCACAACCCAACTTGTTGTTTTACGAGCGCACAACGAACTCGGTCGGTTTTCCCAGGCTCACCGACTAGAACCTCCCCGATTGTTTTCTCGGGATCACAATCAAACCCTTACACGTTGGTTTTACCCTCGGCTCACCAACAAACCTATCACCGTTGGTTTTCCCTTTGGCTCACCAACAAACCTTAACACCGTTGGTTTTTCTTTGGCTCACCAACAAACCTTAACACCGTTGGTTTTTCTTTGGCTCACCAACAAACCTTAACCCCTTGATTCAATCCCTTGATTGAATCAAGTTACAAGATATTAAAACAAAGTATAAAACAAAACAAAGCTTCTTAAACAAGCAAATATGACAATATAAACAAATAGAGTAAAGAGAAGCCCTCAAACGAGTTTTGAATATGGAGGAGCTCGGCTTCTTCTTTACTTGATCCTCCTCTGATTTGGCATGAAGTAGAGGATCCCCGAGGCAGCACACGGATGGAGAGGAAGCTTTCGGATTCACTTGGATGCTCTTCTTCTCTCTATTTCGTTTTGGATGGCCCTTTTGTGCTTATGGGAGATTTCCTTTGTAATCTCTTTGAGATCTCTTTCCTAGATGATCTCTCCCACTTCCATAAGTTCTCTCCTAGCTCTCTTCTTGTTTTTATAGCTTTTGATAACGTGGAAACAAGAATATAGCCGTTAGAGACAAAAATAGAGCCGTTGGAACCAGTCTGCACCTCCTGACAATATGACCGTTGGGATCGGAGTCGACTCGCGCGATCAGGAGTCGGCTCGCCTGTTGCAGGAGTCGGCTCGTGTTTTACCGGAGACGACTCGGCCACTGTTCCAAATTTGAATTAATGTGCTTGCCTCGACTGGGAGTCGACTCGTCTTAACCTGGAGTCGACTCGCCAACTTCTGGAGCTGACTTGGCAATTTCGGAGTCGGCTCATCCACTGAAGTCCGTGGATCCAATTTTGAATTTTGTCCTCTCGAGTCGACTCGACTGTCCTGGGAGTCGACTCGAATCTCAGAGCCCGAACTCCCGATCCTCTGTCTTTTGGCTCGTCCAGTCTTGGAGTCGACTCGAACTTCCTTAGAGTCGACTCGGCTCTCAGTTTGCGAAACACAGCCTTCTGCCATCTTGGTGTAGCGCTGCCTTGGAGTCGACTCGAGCTGTCTGGGAGTCGACTCGAATCTCAGAGGCAGTAACTTGGTTTTTCTGTCTGTTGATGGTCGCGGAGTCTCGGAGTCGACTCGTGCAATGCGGGAGTCGACTCGAATCTCAGAGTCCCAAAAATGCTCTCTGACTTTTTCTTTGTGTTCTGCTGAGAGTCGACTCTTGCTTTCTTTGGAGTCGACCTACCAACCATCGGAGTCGACTCGCGTTCCACTGGAGTCGACTCGAATCTCAGACCCGAAAACTGCTCTCTGACTTTTCTGTCTGTGACTCCTAGGAGTCGACTCATACTTCCCCGGAGTCGACTCGGTAAACATTGGAGTCGACTCGAATTCCTCAGGAGTCGACTCGAAGACTATTCTTTCGAATTTTTCCTTTGATTTTACTCCTCCAATTTGAACCTTTTGAACTTTAAACTTGGGCCAATGAATTGTAGCTTTCTTCTAACTTTTCTTGAGAGCTTTTGGAGGCCTTCTTGTGTTCTTCCAACTTGCTATGTTCCTTGCAAAATAAATATCTTTCTCCTTGCAACATAAACATTAGTATCCATACTTCAAGGTTTTGTGATCATCAAAATCAATCTATGAATCAATCTTTGGGTCATCAATGTTAACTTGTAACATACTCTTGATTATTGCTTGTTAATCATCAAAATAACACTATCATCCTCACGACTCTTTAAACGCAAGGGTCGACTCTTCAATTTTGGGGGTCGACGCATTTTGAACAAGGGTCGACTCTTCAAGTTTTTCTCAGGCGATAAAGACTTTCTGTTTACTTTCAACTACATAAGGGTCGACTCATGTTTTGTGGGGGTCGACTCATTGACTATGTTCTTTGAATAAAACTTATCAGAATCAACTTAAATTTGTCCATTTTTGCTTAGGAATTGACTCAAGTCTTTCAAACAGAAAACTTTAGACTTCATCTTTGATCTCCATGGATTAGAGTAAGATCATTTTCTTTTAGAACATGTCCCATGAGACGTTTGCGAAGAACTTATGATTTTGCAGTGCTTCATTCCTTCTGATTTTTCTTAACTTAGAAATCTTTACAATTAGACCAATGTCATTAGTACACAACATGATCTCAAGTGTTTTGTAATCATCAAAATATATCCTTTAGGATTGACACGTGGCAATGCTCAAATCCATTCCGATTATGCTTGCAATAGCAGCACATTTAGATTATGAAATCTAGCAAATGGATGTGAAAACTGCTTTTCTAAATGAAGAGTTGGAAGAAGAGGCGTATAAGATACAACCTAAAAGTTTTAAATCTGCAAATGAGTCTAAAGTGTGCAAGCTTCAAAAGTCCATATATAAATTAAAGCAAGCTTCTCGGAGTTAGAACATATATTTTGATAAAGTAATCAGAACGTATGGCTTCATTAAGAATGAAGAAGAACCTTGCACATATAAATAGGCTAATGGTTTGATAATTGTATTTCTTGTTTTATATGTGGATGATATTCTCTTAATCGAGAATGACATCCCTGCATTATGAGGAATAAAAGTTTGGCTTTCATCATAATTCTCCATAAAGGATTTGGAAGAAGCATCCTATATCCTTGGAATGAAGATCCATAGAGATAGATCTAAAAGGTTGCTTGGGTTATCCCAATCCACGTACATAGATACCGTGCTGAAGCGGTTCAGCATGATAAATTTCAAGAAAGGTTATCTTCCGATAGGCCATGTAATTCATCTCTCTAAAAATGATTGTCTGACAACTCCTCAAGAGAGAGAATGTATGAATAGGATTCCATGCTTTGACAGTGGGATCTATTATGTACACCATGACATGTACCAGACCAGACGTGGCATACTCACTAGGAGTAGTGAGTAGATACCAGTCTGATCTAGGTAACAACTACTGGAAGGTTATGAAAACCATTCTTAAGTATTTGAGAATTACTAAGGACCAGTGGCTTGTCTATGGAGATGCTGACTTGAAACTAGTAGAATATATTGATTCCAGTTTTCAGTCAGATCAAGATGATAGTAAAAGTGTGTCGGATTACGTTTTTACCCTAAAATATGATGCTGTCTGCTGGAAAAGTTTCAAGTAGCATACTGTGGCTGATTCAGTGTGCGAGGTAGAATACATTTCTGCATCCAATGCCGCCAAGAAAGCTGTATGGTTGTGAAAGTTCATCACCGAGCTTGGAGTGGCACCCTCCATTGATGGTCCAATTCTGCTTTTCTGTGATAGTACTGGAGCCATTGCTCAAGCAAAGAAACCAAAGGCACATCAGCGGACCAAGCACATTCTGCGTCAATATCACCTTGTTCGTGAGATAGTAGACAAGGTGATATAAATCTTCAGAAGATCGAAGGAAAAAAAAATCTGGCCGACCCATTTACTAAAGTCCTCGGCATGAAAGAGTTCAATTATCATAAGTTGAAAATAGGTATACGATACTGTACCGGTCCAAGTGGGAGTTGTTGGAAAATGTGTCCTAAAGGTCAATTATCAGCCTGTTGATGATTGAGATGTATATGAATTAATAAATAATAAAAGTTATTTGTCATTTTTATCACATATTTGTACATCTTCATGAACTCATGTAATATGATGAAGTCCTTAGGACTCTTATAAATGATAAATGAGGATTTATCTACAAGTCCTTAAACTTTTTCACGACCGAACGATATGCTATTACTAAGACAATGGCATTATCAAGAATAGGTCGTTGTGTGCCATATTTGTTGGTTGTCTTTTTAACCAAGGAGTGTAGAGACACTAATATGCCACACAAGTGAAGTATAGGAGTACATTTTACTGAACGTGATTTGATCCGGAACACTCTATTATCAGAAGATATTCCGAGTGGATATGGGTATAAGTGTCCCTCTGACCTGAGATCGCCACGGTGACTAGCAAGCAACTCACTGTACTTTTATACCGGACTATCTGAATTTCTAATTTAGTGACGAAAGTGTTCTGGGTACAGTCAAGTGCTTGTGAAGTCGGTGTGTGAGTCAAGTAGGGATTGACCCCTCCCGGTGACAGGAGATAATGCTCTTGTATTCAATTTAGCAAAATCTTGGCCAGAGTAATCCTTATGAGGAGTCACAGAATTTGTGAAGTTGAAACACATTTTGGATGAACTGATTAAAGAGTTGACGGTGAACTCTAAAAGTCATCTTATGCATTCAGAAGTCATAGGGATGAATTATACGGTAACTATAGTTCAAAGGTTCTTGAATGTTGCTTTGCAATCATTTAGCCTATCCGAACGTCAGGTACCATTGCTAGATGGTTATTTCGATTAGTACAGAAAGTTGTTCTTGTGCTATCGACTTAGGTTCGAACTTATGGGGTTACACACATAGAAGTTTCTAGGTTGATCAAATGGCTGACAGACGATTAAGAATCGTCCATGGGTACATTGGTCAATTTGATTGACAAATTATCCTAAGCAAAGGTTGCAATAAAATAATTATTGAATTATTGAAGAATTAATTAGCAATTAGATTGCTAATGAACTCAATTTGATTGAATGAATGGGCTTAGGTTGAGCCAAATTGAATAAGATTCAATTTGGGCTACATCATGGTTTCACCTAATTGGATTGGGTTCGACCCAAGTAGATTGGGCTTGACCCAAGTAGATTGGGCTTGACCCAATTAATGGGACTTGACCCAATTAATGGGACTTGACCCAATTAATGGGACTTGACCCAAGTCAATTAGAAGTCCTTATTTGATAAGAAATCTAAGTTCAAAAATTCAGAATTTGATAAGAAGAAGAATTCCTAAAAATTAGGAACCTAACTTTCATTCTTGGAGAAGATTGACACCTCATCTTATCTCTTAGATTCATGGTGCCTCCTTCTTTCTTTTTAGCCAAGAGTTGGCGTGGGAAATTAGAGGAGGCGTGCCCATATTTTTCTAAAAAGATTGTGCCATAAACTTTCCAAAACCAATGCATAAAGATCCCTAATTTGTAGGAGATTGTGGCGCATGAGAGAAGGGGTGCAGCACCATCTTTGGGCGCTTGACTCCCTAATGTTTAGGGAGTCAGTATGCAGAATTAAAATGAAGGAAGAGGGAGTCCGGCTCCCTCTCTATTGTGCCATGGAGATCCCTATTTTTTAGGGATTTCCAAACGCCAAGGGTTGGCGTTTGGATCCACTTAAGGCGTAGGGGTGTTTGCCTATAAAAGAGTCCCCACACCTAGGGTATTCCATGCGCTTCTTAGGGGCTTCAAGGGTTCTAAAAATTCAAAGATTGGGCTGCCATCTCTTCTCCTCCTCCCTCATCTCCATCCTTCATCTTCTTGAAGAACAATCAAAAGTTGATTGCTTCGAAAGAGAAAGGTTCAGCTATTGGAGCACCTCTGCGCGAGCTAGCACTCCCGTGGTCGTCGATCTTCCTAGAGCTTCGCGTGGACGATCCATAGAAGCCGGATGTGTGTACGGCTATAGAGCATGATCAAGGAGTCATCAAAAGCTTCCAGCGAATCAGGTATGAGATTTGATCTCCTTAGATATTAAGATTAGATCTTAACTTGATTGCAGAAATTTCAGGGTTGCTGAAATTTCTGGATTGTATGTTAGACATACAATCATAGTTTCATGTTTTACGTAAATGTTTAAATCCTGATTTTATTTTAATGGTAGAGATTAGATATAAAACATGCATGAAAATTAAAGAGTTTAATTTTTAATTGCTTCCATTGATTTTTAGAAAAATTTTAAAATCATGCATGCTACCCTACAAGGGTTCCTATCATTTATCTCTCTAACAAATTTTCTAGCTAGATGATAAAATTGGTTAAACAATCACTAATATTTATTTTTATTTATTTCTTCTCTTTTTTTTTCTTTTTTTCTTTTTTTCTTTTTTTTCTTTTTTTTCTCTTCTTTTTTTTCATTTTCTTCTCGTCTTTCTTCTTCTTCCCTTTTTCCTTCTTTCTTTCTCTCTTCTCCTCTCCCTTCTTCCTCCCTTGCCTCACTTCTCCCGCGCAGTCATGGAAGGGGCGATCAAGCTCCCAGTGGCGCAATGATGAGAGGGTGGGCAGTGAAGCCGGAGGGAGAAGCTTTGAGGGAGATGCGGTCGAGGGAGAGGGAGCGGCAGAGGAGGAGGGAGAAGAGGCGGAGGGCGTCAGGGGCGGCGACAGGGGAGAGGGAGTGGCAGAGGAGGAGGTAGAAGAGGAAGAGGGCATCGGATGTGGTGATGGGGGAGAGGGAGCGGCAGAGGAGGAGGGAGAAGAGGCGGAGGGCGTCGAGGGCGGCGGTGGGGGAGAGGCAGAGGAGGAGGGAGAAGAGGCGAAGGGCATCGGGGGCGGCGGCGGGGGAGAGGGAGCAGCAAAGGATGGAGAAGAGGTGGAGGGCATCGGCAGGGGGAGGAGGGCGGCGGGGGAGGGGGAGAGGGTGGCATTGAAGAGGGGGAGGGAGGGGGATGGGTGGGAGAGGAAGAGGCGGCAATGGAGTGTTTTGGGAGAAAAAAGGATCTTTTAAATGGAGGTATTTTGGTAAAAAAAATAGCTCTCCAACAAAACTAAAAATACTTTTTTGGAAAGCTCCAAATTGGAGCTTCTCTCAAAAAGCTGCTTTCAGCTTTCTGAGAAAGCTGAAATAACTTTTTCAAAATTTTTACCAAACATCCTTTTTCATCCAAAAGTGCTTTTGAAGAGCCAAAAAGTACTTGTTGGCCCTCCAAAAGCTCCCCCAAATGGGACCTTAGTTATTTGGCATCTCATAGTTGGGCTTGTAGTGAGATTCCTTCGTATTAGAATAAATCCATTAAAAAGGACAAGCTGCAAAGCTCGTGCATCACAATAATAAGAATCTCACCTCCCATCATAACACTTCTTTATTTTCTTTATGTTCTCTTTTTTTTACAACGTGCATGAGTGCAGCCAACCAAATTAGAAAAGAGAAGATAGCGAAGAGAGAAAAGAACAAATGTATGGCTCTCCCAAAAGAACCTTCAACAATGATGAGTCACAAAAGAGGCAATCCGGTCAGCAGCATTATCCGCCTTTCGATAGATTGGGTGACTCAGAAAAAGCCACACCCTCTCGATAGCCTATATATGTCGTGGAGCAGCGATTGCCCGCCAACATTATCATGTCGGCCTCGAATCCACTCGATCATCGTAACTGAGTCTCCTTCAAGGTGAATGCAGTTTGCACCCAAAACAAGCCTCGCATAGGTGATACCCCTCATGCAGCTCTCAGGCTGCTCCAATGATAGTAGTGCCGAAGCTTCAGCACGGCCCCCGGCTGCCACAAGTCTGGTGTTGGAGTCTCTGATAACAAAGCCCACTCCCCTGGTACCACCCCCCTCAGAAGCATTGTTATCAAAATTTACTTTAAGAAAGCTAGGGGTGGGGGCTCCCAAGAGACGAAGGTAATCTTGGTCATTGCATAAGCTGAATGGAAAACCCAGATGTCCCTAATAGTCCTAAGAGAAGCCACCGCAGTGGTATTGATGATCTCTATAGCATGAAGTAATGCTCTGTCCACCACTATCCTCGGATGCACCCTTTTATACTCAAAGATTCGGGTGTTCCTATCTAACCATATGTAATAGGCCAGATAGGCACATATGATCCCCTACTCCACAGTGCTAGGCCTCCGCGAGGATTCCTTCAAAAGGCCAAGAAAATCCTCAATTGATGAGTGATGACATACCCTGCCACATACTAGGAGAGCCATAGTGCACCTCCAGATTTGAGCCACCCGTGGGCACCCTAAGAGAACATGATTAAAAGACTCCACATTAAGGCATACCTCGCAGACTGAAGAAACCCTCACTTCTCTTCTAACTAGCATGCCCCTGGTTGGCAAACACCCCCATGCCACCTTCCAGATGAACAGAACAATAGGGTGGTGGATACGCATCCTCCAGATCCGGCCCCCATCAATTCGTCGGGTCGAAACCCCTCTAACCAAGCCATGTAAGTCTTGGGCGTTCACCTTCGACCTCCCAATCCCTCTCCATACCCTTTTGTCTGTTGTCTCTCCTGCAGGGTCAAAAGTGTCAAGACTCTCTCAACCAGCTGCTCTCCAAAGGCACGCCAAATAAGGCCTTCGCACCTTCTCTCTTTTGGGATGATCAAATCACAAACTCTGTACCCATTTAGACACATCGGGTCGATCAAGGTGGGCCACCCACTCAACAGCTGCTCGGTCACCATTTGTCCTCCAGGACATCAATAGTTTGTCCATCTCGAATCTCCCATCTGATCGCAGGTAGAACCGACATAGCACGGACATAAATCTCTCTTCAGATAAAGGAGTTGTCATGCATAGTACGGAAGATGGGCGCACCGGCCGGAGTCTCATACTTGGCTGCGTGTCTGGTCGCAAGAATCTTTCGTGCTCGATCAAAAAGTGAACACCTAACCCACCACCACTGGTCGGCCGACTCCTCCTTGCCCCCTCGATTTCTCAACGCCATGCATCGCGACAATCTCCTATCTCCAATGCTTCATGAATAAAAGGATCGAGAAGATATTTTACTTTCTAATAGGAATCTACAATGCTTCGTGAATAAAAAATATCCTTAATTTCAAAATATATCGGCAAGCGGCTCCAAGACCTAAAAGAACAACACAAGAAAGCCTTGCTATGTGAATCAAAGTGATAGGCACTGATGAGTGCGCATGTGCATAAAATAATTAGAACAGAATTACAATAATTCCTATTTAGTACAATATTTTGATATTATAACATGTATAAGATAATTAACAATATAATAGATGTTTTTTGTATATTGTATTATTTATATTTTATACATTATATTTAGATGATTAGGTAAAATTTGGTGTTACATAGCATAAATATAACAAATATAAAATTTATTGTACCAATGGTATAGAATACATAATTATATTGATTGTATATAGTAAAAATATTATAATCATATTACGTTATCCAGTCATTTGTTTTTTGATGGTGCTATATATTATATAAAATCTTCTTCAAAAATATTCAAGATACCTAAAATTCTATATACTTATAATTATTTACTATAGATCTTATCTCTATATTGGATGGTTCATTTAATAGAAGCATAATCTTATTGAAAAATGACTAAGGTACATATGACAATCATGGTTGATGAGAGCACAAAAGTGCGATCTACACATCACTTAAATTGGTATTGTTGCTAATAAATTTTAATAAAAGTGCTACATTAATATTATATTTTTGGTGGATGCAGTTGATCGTAAATCAGAGTTAAGATGCGAATTTGGTACAAATTTGGATGATACATAACCCCGAACCTGATCATGCCGGAGCATAATTAATATGATCAATTACACTTGCACTCGAGCAACACTTGGCAGTCATTCGGAGGCACTGCATAATGGATTCGCCAAGGGTTTTGTTTCATTATCCGAGAGGACCCAAAAGCCCGTGGGCTCACAGCAGCGGATCCGTCATCACGTTCCATCCGCGCCTCCCTGCATCATGTTCGTGACCAACTCATCTCGTCCACGTCTGCCTCTCCCAAACTCCAGCTCGCGCGATCGTGAAGCATCCCAAACCATCCACGAGTCCAAGCTTCATCCCCAGCAATCTTGCGCAGCCCCAGCATCCGCACGTCGTCCGCGTCTGCGACCATCTCGGCGACCTCCCCAACAGTCCGCGATCAGTTTCCTTCCGGGCGTCTTGCAGATCGGCGACTCGTCCCAGCGTCGATCCCACGCAAGTCCAGCCTTTTCATCCGCCCGCGATCACTCCCAGCTGTCCGTGATGATTTTGTGCATCCTCTTCTTCTGCGAGCCATTCCCGGATCTGCGCCTGCTCTTCTTCCGCCCGCGATCATCTCCACAGCTTCCGAGCCCGTGATCCCCTTCTTCCGAACCCGCATCAGACCTCCCCAGCCGTCTGCAAAGCATCCGCTCCTCATTTGCCGCCTCCCACGCATGATCCGTGGCATCCGTTCTTAGCACCGGATCCGTGACACGCTCCTCTTCCGCCAATCTCACGGCTCCCAGGCATATCAGCCGATCCTAGCTTCCGGATCAAGCAGCATCACCGCCCTGCCATTCGCCTCACCCACGCGCGATCAGTGGAACCATCGATTCCATGGGCTCTGGGGCGATCTATATGAAGAGGGCCTTCTCGACTGGAAAGGGGATCCCTCATTGGGAAAAACAGAGGCGTCGGGCTGTTGCAGAGGTTTCAAACGAAAAAAAAAAAAAAGAAAGGAAACAGGGGATGCTCTGTTTTCGAAAATAAAAAGAAGAAAAAAAAATAGAGAGTGAGTAAGGGAGGGATGTTGATGTTTTTAATGGAAGGCTAAAGTCCTTTTGGCAAAGGGTGATGGATGAATCCTTGTCATGTTGCTTTCATCAAGTATACTCTAATCTTTTATTCTAATTGTTTTATATCTATTGGTATGTTTTGAATTCTTGAATATTTATTTGATAGATCTTTTATGGTTTATATATATATAGATGCATGGATTGTTTCGATTTTTGATTTGTCGTAGACATAACCGGCACGATAAATACTTAGATGTTGAATTCATGTTTTCAGATTGTATACTCCATGATTAGAACTACTCTATCTTATTAATCTTTAATCAAGAATCGCCGAGTTTATTTATTGAAAGTAATATTGTTAAGGAGGAATCCAGATCCCTAGCCTTCTCTATATTCTTGAACGTTGTTTCATTATCTATTATTATCTGCTTTTAAATTTTGAAGATCAACTAAAAATTACATCTAAAAAATACGCTAATAATCTATAGATCGTTCTCTGAGGAATCGACCTCGGACTTCCGAGTTATACTACTTGTGCGATTCTCCTGCACTTGGGAGAACAGTTTTTCAAAAGCACCAATGGTGCTAGGCAATAGAACTTGATAAGACAAAATCAGTCATAAGAAAATAACCATATAGCAAATCAAACAACATAACAATATAGTAACTACAAACAAAGATGAAATCAAAGGATTAACTCAAGAAAGAGGAGGGAAAAAAAAACATAAGATGTTAAACAAATATGTTAAAAACACATCAATTACCTTGTATATTGAAGATAAAGCTCTACACATATCGAATAAAAAATCTTAATAAAAATGATGTTCTACTTTAGTCTTCAGCAAAGAGGGAAGGAAAAAATAGAAATAAGAGCCAAAAAAAAGAATAATTCCTATACATATTTTGAAATAGAGAATTTTTAGTTTTAATTAAGCGAAATTAGGGAAGAGAAAATATTTGTTTGGTAAAATACTCACCCAATTAGTATGATTACAACAAATACCAAGAAAATACTTGAAGACAAAAAAATCTAAAGAGAACTACCCTAGAAGTGTTATTGCATTGCTTATTCACATGTGATTTTTTCCTGTTCTTCTTAGAACCTTAAAAATATAAATCAATTTTGTGAAAACTAACTTGACCAAAAAAAAAATTCTTTAAAAATATATAAAATGCATCTAAAACAATTCAATTTTCTAGCTTGCTTTAATTAAGCATATCAACAGCGAATATATGTTACATCAATTATATTGTATATTATAAGACCAATTAGGAAAAGGATAAAAGAACCATGCCTTGTGTATTGCACGAGTCATAAGCTGGTATATATCTAAAATGGAGCTTAATACTCTTCATTCACCACGTGCAAAATATTAATGACATTAATATTAATATGCTTGAACATAATTAAAGTTTATTGTTTATATGCAATGGACATTAATGATGCTAATATTAATATTTTTGGTCATCATTAAAAGTTATTATCTAATATGCAACAGAAATTTATTTATTATAATTATTTATTTAATTTATTATATTATTATATCATGTTTAAAAATAATTAAAAGAGAGAGAGAAAAGCCACATTAATTATATGCATTACGCAGGATGGATATTAATGACGCCGGATCAATCATGGAAGTTTTCTATTTAAAAATAGTTTAAAGGGAGAGGATTTGTAATATATGAATTATGGATGTTAATGAAGCCGATATTAATGACGGGAGTTTCTGCACAAGATTTGGTTTGTACAGAATTCTTCATTTGCTATGTGAATGCCAATATTAATGATGCCAATGCAGTTACTAAACTTCATTGTGTAATATGCAAATAGAAATTTAGTTATTGAAATCTTCTATTTATTATAATTTATTATATATATATATTATATTTCAAAAAAATTGAAAAAAAGAGAAAAAAAACGTACCCCTACCGTGCATGTTATATGCTAGTAGCATAGGCGTGCCATGTGTTCATTTTTCAGAGAAGCTAGACCTTTTCCTTAGAAGTGGGAATCCTATACTGCTCACGAGTTAATTACCAAGTAGACCATTATCCTTTGCCATTCATTAACTTAAAAGAAAAGCTTTGTTTGTAGAGGATTTAGATATCCTCGGGACTTAGACGTAGTTCTACCAATGTTGATTTTGTGAAGGTATTTGTCATTGGGAATGGATAGAGGGAGTGAAAGAAAAACTGCTACATGGGGTGGGGAACCAAATTCACATTAGGAAGAGATGACTGCCCCAACCAGCAAATTGGGGATATCAATGGTTGGCATCTCCCAACTTGATTTTAGAGGTAACATATTTGAATAATCGTACCTAACCAGGCCTGTCAAGGATTTAAACATACGGGTCATGCGGCACGAGTCAATCATACAGAAAATATAAAATAGTAAAGGATGTCTAATTTTATATTTATTATAAGTAAGCATTTTGAAGGCTTCAAAATGAGGTGCCCTATCAGGTTGGTATACTCTAGCTAGGTGGCTGCGACAATGATGAGGCCTTCTTTTAGGGTATGTTTGGTTCGTGATTAGAATCATAATTGGAATCGATTCAAATGAGAATCGGAATGGCTATATTTTCTGATATGTTTGATTCGTGATGGAAATTGAAATTGAAAACAAAATTTGATTTGAATACTAAAAGAGAGTCGGAATTGAATTTTGAGCGCGATTCCCATTCCCCCCACCCTCGGGAATCAGAATGGAACTTCCTCCTCACAACCAAACAGCTAATTTTTATTCAAGAGTCCAACTTCCTCCAACTGAAATATGTCCTTAATGTACACCGTTCCCTGCTGCATCATATTCTTGTGATACTATGGTAGCTAGATCTAAATGCAAGCCTGGGGAGACAGTTGGCTAAGTTATCTACTTCACCAGGCCCACAATATTCTGGTTGTCTATGGTTGGAGAAGACCAATCTTGTGGACCTCGGGACCAATCAAGTCAGTTCAGTTTGGGCCCAACAAGCACTCAACATTGCAATCCCAACAACAGGTATGGTGCTTGGGTCAATGTCCTGCTGCCTGACCTCAAGACCTACACGAGACCTGAACTCATCCTAATATTTACCTTTTTCTGTATTTTTTTGAAGTCCTCAGCCTAATATTTCACTAACCTCGATAAAATACCACATGGAGTAGAATCAGGGTAGCAATCATATTTGCCATGATATGCATTAACATGCTATCATTAGATAATTAAAGACCATAAATCATATCTTCCCTCGAATTCGAAAAAGAAAGGAGACCTTAAACCACATCTAAAATCATATACTATGAAATACAACCATATCACAATCATACTTGCCATGATATGCATCTGATCAAGCTACATTCATCCTAATTTCACCAAAGCTTGCATATCCTTATATGATGGTATAGTTTGCATATCCTTAAAAGGGGTGAATTCTATGAGTATATTTATCCTATCATGTCTATCTATGAGTGGGGTGGAGGGAATGAATACATTGAATAGGAAGTCTTCTCATTAAGGGTAATGTTTCCCGATGCCAACCAGTCCAAGAAAAGTAAGGGGAAAAAGACATGGACTCACAAGGGGGATGGGCTGGACACAGAGGGAAGAAAGTGCATGAGGAGCATTAACCCTCATACAATAAAGCTATGAGCCAAGCACTATTCTACTTGGTGAAAGCATGGAAAGAAAAAGACACCAACATAGGCAAGGGATGAGATGGGTTGTCATGTGTTTTGGTGGACAAGCGAACGACCAACTTGGGATCACATGCCATCATAACATTACTAAATTGCTCGAGAGAGAGAGAGAGAGAGGCCCTTAACTTAGGATTTCACAACTCAATCATTACCACCCAAACTTGAAGCTTCCCAAAACCCACTTTGGTTGCTGGCAAAGTAGTTGGTTGGCAGCACTGTTACATTTGCTTTGGTTCCCCTACAACCCTTAATTCCTGGTTCCAGCAAAGGCTATGTTCCTCCACTGCATCTCATATCTTGATTTCCAAGGGTAAAAGCAAGATCAAAGATAGCCAATAAGATATTATAATATTTCAAGCACAGCAACTTTAGGAAAACTATTGACTAAACAATTTGTTTCCAATCTTAAGGATCGGTAATCGTAAAAATCGATTAAAGCAGTCAACATGTTTGCTGCTTTCGGCTCAATTCTCTCAATTCTTGAGAACATTTTCTCTTTCTCTTCAACTGAGTGTGAGATGTTATCAAGACTGATAATCATTACTTGCAGAACTACCGCTGAGAAACAAATATTACTCAGATTACAATCTTTCTCCAAAAGAGTTAAACCAGAGTATCAGGCCAATTTCAGATGATCAGATCATTTACATGGCTTCATTATAGAACATGCAAAGCAATTGGCCACAAAGGGATCCTAAGTTTGAAACCCCCTGTACAATTTGTTTGTGATGAATATGATGAGAAAACACACCAAACATGTTATATTGATGACAAACAGGCAGTTTATACAACAAGCTACTGAAATAACTGCAGGAGCATCGAAAATTCTTGAACTTTTTTTTTGTCCACATTGCAATCATAACAACTATAGACAACACTATCCAGCTTCCAGGTTGCCATTCTCAGTGACAGTGATATAATGCTGAGAGAGATGAAAGAAAAATGACCAACCTTCCTAATGAACTTCTGAACAAAACCAAATGAGTATTTTCATTTCAAAAAGCAAAAGAATCTTCCAAGTTTTACCGATGAAGTATCGAGCTAAGCAATTCAGTAATCTCGTGCGCTGCCAAGCACCGAGCTCCATCAACACTTCAATCAGCTCATGTATTGTGATCAGGTCAGCACAACAGATTTATTCTAAGATCCAACGAAGAGAGGAAGAAAAGGAACTGCAAAATTCTGAATATACTTAGAAAACAGAACTGTAAGCAGCAAATGGAGCCGTTACCTGAACAGTGACTCCGAAAGAATGAATGCAACAGGAATTCATCAACCGTCTGAAGAAATCTGTACAACGCTTCACCTCTCCATCAATTGGAGATCACACCCACCAGTGGCTCATGGTTGAGGTTGCTTGCAGCCCACCATGACTTCAACTCAGCATTCACATTAGTATTGTTAGATTCTCCATCGATGGAAGCCGGAAGGTTCAGATCGAGCAAGTCAGGCATCTCGAGAGGCTGCTGCTGAATCACGATGGGCTGATGAGAAGCAGCAGCACCTCGGTCGTCAGAGTTCGCAACCAAGTGAGATCTCTTGTGACCTCCCAAAGCCTGGCCTGAAGCGAAAACCTTGCCGCAGAGCAGACACTGATGGCTCTTGGCCTTCTTGGATAATCCATTGGCAGCTTCAATGCCCGCACCTCGGTCGACCATTTCCCCGACGGCTGCGTGCTCAACAGAAGCATCAGTCTCCAAGCTGTTCTCACTGCCGCAGCAGCTCTTCATCCTCTTGTGGCTCGCCCGATGCCCACCGAGAGCTTGGTAGGAGTGGAAGATCTTGTTGCAGGACGTGCACTCAAAACGGCTCCTCCTCTCGGGGGCCTTATCAAAACTACCATCTGAAGCATCAAATCTAAACCTCTCCACAAAATCTCTACCAAATTTAGCATCAGAAACCTCAAACCTTTGCTTCTCGGCTTCGAATTCGCTTCCATCAAGCCCAGGCTTCAGCCCCGATTCAGTAACAACGGCAGAATTCAGATCCTTCTTCTTCGAGCTCTCCTTCCCCGCGACCTCATCAAAGGAGTTCTCAAACTCGTCAGCAGCAGAATTACAGCCTTTTGGCTTCTTGAATTCACCGTCCCTAACAAGGCGATCATCAGAAGCATCTGATTCCGCCCTCTTGAACCCATTCCTCCAATATCCATTTCTTGAAACAAAATTCCCATCCCCTTCGCCAATTCCCTTCCCCTCGAAGACCACTGGAATCTTATCAGAAGACTCGGCTGCCGACGGGACTCCACCACTGCTGCCGCCCACCGTGCACCAGACATCCCTCGACAGCATCATGAGGCTGATAGCTCCATCCTCCTCCTCCTTCTCGTACTCCGATGCCGACGAAGAACTCGCAGCAATTGCCCCTGCCATCCATCTCGATCCTCGCCGCCTCCTCGGCACCGCCGCCGCCGCCGCAGCCTCGCTCTCCGACTGCCCGCCATTGCTCCAAGAACCCTCCTGCTGCTCTTCTTGCTCCTCCGAAGCTCGGCAAATCCTCTCAGAGTGGCACTTCATGTGCCCAAACAGAGCTCTCCAGGAAGAGAACACCTTGCCGCACTCCCGGCACTGCTTCTCGTCGTCATCTCCAGCATAATCCGACAGCCGCCATGTCTTCTTGGGGTTCTCCCTCAGCCCATAGCCAGCTCCTCTAATGCCCGGCGTTGGCCTCTCCTCGGCGTCGGTCTCGGAGCTCCCGACAACCGCCGTGTGGACGTGGGACCTCATGTGGCCGCCCAGCGACCGGCCGGACGGGAATCTCTTCCAGCACACCTTGCACCGATGCCTCCGCACTCGATCTCCTTCCATCTGAAAAACAGGGGACCCAAAGAGAGCACCAAAAGAAGCCAATAAAAGAGCCCACAAGAAAGGTCTACAAGAAGGTCAAATAAGGCCTCAGATCTTGAGACTTCTTGGCTTCTGGTTTCATCTTAGAATAGCCCAACTGGGATTAGATTGGCTTCTGCGGGAAAGAATGGGATCTGGTGAGAGACTTTGGAATCCAACCAAGCTCCGTTCTCTCTCTATCCAACTCCGGAATATCTGGTCTCTGGAATCGGTCAGCTTCTCCTTTAACTGAAGAAGATGAGAGGGAGAAGAGAGAGGGAAGTAGTTGTTTTGTATCTATCTCTCTGTTTTATTAGGGGTTCATCTGGGGCCATGGATGGGAGGAGAAATCCATGCATGGAAGCAAAGCTAAAAGAGGAAAGAGAGAGAGAGAGAGAGAGAGAGAGAGAGAGAGAGAGGGGGGGGGGGGGGGGGGAGCACAGCAAAGATAGGCAGCACGTGTACTCAAGCTGAGGATCCGGAGGCCATTGATCAGACGGCTGCTGTTATGCCACGTGTTTCAGGGTGAACATCTCTAGGGCGGTGGGGCCATCTCAGCAAAACTAACTGCCCCTAACTATTCCTTCCCTTGTCTTCCTCCCCTGGCCCACAGGAAGGGCCCCGTGAGCCCGGATCCCCTGGTTGGTCAATAACAGAAAACAGCTGGGTTAGTAATTTTCTGCTTTAGTGCATGTGTCGATAAGTTTTTTGATTGTTTTCGTGTTTGGTGTTGGTGGGTCTCCTGCTGATTAAGGATGGAGAGAATCTTCCACCGTTATGCCTTTGGAGCTATCCCAGAGTGCCCTGTATCTCTCGATAAAATGGGAAGCAGGGTGGAGGAAAAAAAAAGGGGAAAAGGTCAATGTGGGGTCTTGCTTGGAAATTTCCTTGGTGATCCTGGCCGTCCAAATTGAAGAAAAGTCAACTAGCACCGATCTAAGCCGACTGATAGATGGAGCCCAAAAGGTCCACCCGATTGTAGACTTGTTGGCCGTTGATTGGGAAGCAAGGTCATGCTAGCTAGGCTTGTTATAAAAGATTTTTTTGGATGACAAAGTAGGAGTATATTTTAATTTTCTATGACTAGCTCAATTTGACATCAACTGCTTCACAAAATTTTGGTAAGAAATAATTTGATACCCCCATGACCATCTGAATTATGAGCTCATATGACGGAAAAACGTAAGGCAAGATTTGATATAAGGTAATGTATGCGAAAAGAATTAGTTAAATGGATAAAAATCTAAGTTCAAAAATTGCCAAATAAATAAGGCGAGTTGCTATCATGATTAGAATGAGATGCATGCAACTCACTTGGAGTTGGAGGTGTATCTTCTGGTTGCTTTGAGGTCTGTACCAGTGGATGAATGATGCAATTTGGAGTGCTTTGAAATATGTATAGCTGGGCGATACA
The DNA here is from genome assembly GCF_009389715.1 of Phoenix dactylifera. Taxonomy (NCBI): domain Eukaryota; kingdom Viridiplantae; phylum Streptophyta; class Magnoliopsida; order Arecales; family Arecaceae; genus Phoenix; species Phoenix dactylifera. Next base: position 1,226,718 of record NW_024067694.1, read on the forward strand.
CACTTAGCCCACTCAATTGACGTGGTAATGTCTAGAGAAATATTTTTTTTATTTTTGTTTTGTTGGTGAAATAGAGATACATTTCCAAGTGATAAATAGAAATTAAAGGCATTTCTAAGTTGATGAATTATTGCTCTTATAGGAAGAAATATGAGAACAAAATAACAACATTCCATGCTGCGGGCTGCTTAGCAGTTATTTCATGCTATATTTGTAACCTCAACATAATTTAACCCAAAAATTGGATGAACTTGATGGCCTTGAAATGGGCTTTATGGGTCCGTGCCACCACCATATTGGGACCAAAAGGATCCATGTTTGTAACATGGACATAAACATAAAATAGACTTTCTTATTTTGGTAATTTCAAAAGCAAAGTTCACAATTTTTTTGGGGAGGTGATGGAAGAAGGGCACAGGATGTTTTAGAGGGACAAAGTAATACAAAGGGAGATCTGTCAATGAGCCTGAGACCAATGTAAGAGGATGTAGATTTGCTATCGTTTTAGACAGAAGCTTGGAATAACTTGTAAGCATGCACTAACACCATAAAACTGGTTCTATATCCTCCTTTTCAAATCATAGATGCCCTCCCCTTTCTTTATATATAAATAAATGCACACTTGATTATGTCTATTTAACTCTTAAGCATTGTATACAGTGGCAGACCACAGAGGAGGAACCAGAGGAGTGTAGCTATCAATAAAGGAGAGCATCCTTCTAGGCACTGGTTAACACTATCCTAAGGGCAACATATTATTGCATGCCATAGAGGTGGATAATCATAAAGTGGGGGTGGCATTATGTGCTGTCCTTGCTTATTTTACTTCATTCATGTCCCACTTTGATGGATTCAGTGCTATGGGCTTCACCTACTAATGTTGGGCTATCATGTGTAAACCCAAAGCTTTGACATGTATTTGATAGTAGAAAGTCCAGTTGAGTGGCCATCAGAGAATGCAGAGCAAGGTAAATGGCTCTGTCACCAAAGGAACAGGATCTAAAACTTGGCTACTTAAAACCATTAGCTTGGGAAAAGAAGTACTCTAGCTACTGATCTTTTCCTCAGCAAAGAGTAGACTGGAAACAGGAATCTTCCTCCTAAATTATTTAAATTGCTCGAGCTGTTTGGATATTCTAGCTATGTCTGCATGATCTTCTCGCCTTCTTGGTGGATAGCCAACATGTCCAAAAACAGGCGGTCACGCCGGCAGGCCAGCCTCATTGCACAAGATGTACCCTGCATCAAGCATCTAATCGATCGATGCTAATCAATTTTAATTGTTTCCAATTATTTATGCAACCTTCCATCGGCATGTTCATGTGCATTAGCCCTGCGATTCATTTCGTATTTTGTAGCTCTTATTGGCTTATGAAACATGACAAGCACATTCTACACAAGGATGTACCCACAAATCAGCAATGGAATTCCAAAGTAGCAAATAATATACTTCATTTTTTTCTTCCCATGAAAAGTTGATAGAACATTTATAACCATGGATTCATGGTGCAAGCAGAAGAGAGGCTAAGACAATTTATAGTATAGTTTTAAACACTTTAAAAGTGTTGATGCTTTAAACTTAGTGGTTTTAGTTTCCATAATTGGGTTACTAGCTTTTCTTCGGTTCAATTTTTAAAATTTAAAGTTAACATTTATTAAGAGGTTTCTTCTTGAAAGAAAAGAAAAAAAATATTATTAAGAGGAATATGCCTGGTTGTTGAAGAAGGTAGTTGGTGAATGGAATCATTGAATTTTGAGAAGTATGCTTGAAATAAAAATTTTCGGTTCAATTTTTAGAATTTTTGAATACTTAAAGAAATTGTTAACATCTAATTTTAGGAAATAATTTAGCTCTAAAAAGGGTGTGGAGAAAATACAAAAAAAAAAAATCAAGACTTCACTATGAACCCAAAAGGCTAAAACTCTTTTAAGAAACAAAATCTTTTTATCAGCTGCATAGGCAAACTCTCCTATGAATATGTGGCATGCACACACATAATGCCTTCATAATGAGCCCTTTTAGGCACATACTTTAGTCCTATGAGTAATGTTTCAAAGAAACTTCACTTTAGAGCAAAGTCCCTCTTAAAGTAATGCCTAAGAGAGCTTGATGCCTAATCAATAGAGGTTGGCAATTCTGATTACAGAGGGCAAGACACATTTCTCACACATTTTTGATTCCTTATCCCTTGTTACAGCCTCTTGGCATTTTTCAGATGCCTAACCTTAACCAAGGCAGCCAAGTCACAATTCTCACACATCCTGCCAAAAATCAGAACAACCCAACTAAAACATACCATATTCTTTGAAAAAAAATTGAAACCAATTCCAGGACACAGGACATCCAACACTAATGCATGACCCATGCCATCCTTATGACAATATTCTCCTACCCTTTGATGCCCTCAATAACTAGTTCTGGCCAACTCATATTACCACTGTCCTCCCACACTTGGATCCAAACTCCAAACTATGGAAGCTCACTAGCTCACTGGCTCTGGAAGATCTTTCTTTGCTTCAAATGCAAGAAAAGCACCAGGACCAGACTTGTTGCGGCAAATAGGTATTCTGTATTCAAATCATTATGCCAAACTAACTAAAGGATTATAACTGCTGAATGAGCTCATTCGACTATCTTGTGTTAACCATACAAATCTAAGCAAGGAAAGCTGGTGCTCCTGTTTCGAGGTACGGCAGAGTTCTAGTGAACCTTAAAATTATAGAACACAGTGAATGCAGTACAAGGAAGCGAACATATGAAACAATCTCTCCTTCTTTTCCGAAGGTGAGTGTATAGAGTTTCAGGTTGCCTCTGATGAGAGACCCAGATGACATTATAGATCATTGTAATTACCAATGGCTTAATGGCTACAGATTGGTCCTAGTTGATTAACTTTGTAGATACAAGAGACTCGGCAAATTCAACCCAAGGCACACTACAGCTCTCCTAGAGATGGATCTAAAAGTGAACAGTAACTAGAATTTACCTGTTTTCTTACTGTTTTGAAGGTTGAGCCAAGTGCTCAGTGTGGCTAATTCACCAGAGATTAACTAGTTATATGAAAGTAAGCTGAGTGTAGCTCTTCATATGCTACTCCATGGGTAGGTACAGAAGGTAGAGGTGGATGGATGGGAATAGCCGTATAGGCAACCACAAAGTCCAAACTATCCCTTCATATTATATGTTCCAATCATAAAGGTGCATGTGTTCCCCTTGTATGGATGATAATGGAGCATGTGTTGGTGAGGAAGATCTCCCAAGCATTGCTTGGGAAATACACAAAGAGTCAATGGAACTTGAGTCTTTATGCTGCATGGGGACCATCCTTTTTCCTTGTTTGATGGTGGATGAGATGGTGCTGGTAAGCAATCAGTAGTCATGCTAGTTCCAGTCATGCGAGCTCAACAATGCAAAACATCTGCTCTAGGAGCTCATGGTTACTTACTGAGCTCCTCTGTCCAAATTCCTTGAATCTATGATCACTCCACTCCAATAGACCATTACAAGAACCTTGAGTGAGATATGCTCATTCATGAAGCCTAAATTGACCCGAATGAAGGGATGGTGATTATTATAGCAAAAAAATTGCGTTCTACATGTGAGGACTTTTTCCATGTGCATGGGAAAGAATAAGCAGGACTTCGAAAATGAAACAATTGATGCCCTTTCAATTATGGGAAAGAATTTAGCTATGTATAGGTAGTAGAATTGGTAATTATCCTTGATGGGAGACAACATGGATCGTCCAACTCCGGCATGGAGTCACCCAATTCCGGCTGAGCGAATCTTAGAGCCGAGTAAGCCAAAGAGGCTTCCTCGACCGCAGGTAACGATGCCTCGCCAAGAGCCGAGCAGACATCGGTCCCGCCAAGAGCCAGGCTGACCTCGAGCAGAGGCCAGGCAGACCTCAGCTCGCCAAAAGCCGAGCCGACCTCAAGAGGGAGGCCAGGCCGACCTCAGCCCGCCAAAAGCCGAGCCGACCTCAAGAGGGAGGCCAGGCCGACCTCAGCCCGCCGAAGGCCGAGCCGACCTTAGCCAGAACCAGGATGACCTCGGACCCGCTGAAGGCCGAGCCGACCTCGGCCTTGTCAATCTTGATCCCGTCGAAGATCCCATGCCCAGGCCGTCGAGCGGTCAGATCGTGCCACGTGGCAGACCTAGAGGCTCCCTCAGCAGATCCATTTGGATCATGGTGTTAAAGGCCGGTCATTATGACAGCTGCCTCGAGGAGGGGTAGGGCATTGATGACTGGACCCTCGCATACCACCAAGTAATGCCTCGGAGTGAGTGTGCACACAACACATTTAAGAACTCCTTTGACTACTTCCATTTGGAATGACGTGGCAGACCCTCAAAACAGATCCGGAAAGATATCTCTCGAATTCTTCGTCCGCAGGATTGATCTCCATGCTGTACGACGCCTCCAATTGATGGCCCACTGATTACGAATCGACCGAGACCCTCACCCTATAAAAAAGGGTAGGAAAAGACCTTCGATAAGTTTTTACAAGCCATTATAAGCTATTTTAAGCTACGAGAGGCCATCGAAGCCACTCAGAAACCTTTCCAAAAGCCCGGCTAACTTAGCTATCGGAGGGCCTTCACCGGAATCTCCGGCCAAGGCTTTGTGCAAGTACCTCGGAGCGCAGGAAGTGGCCTTTTTTCTCCATCTCGATCAGTGTCTCCTTGGCTTCTTTCGGTGTGATCACCCTCAGGCCAAATTTCAACCACAACAATCCTGTAAGAAAATGTATGGGAAAAGAGAAAGGAAAAACACAGAGCACAAACCATGGAGGAATTCACAGAATTCTCATTGAATGAATTTATTTATAGAGGCAAACTTTATATACAGTTGCAAAGAATCGTAACAAACTAACAACCTAAAAACAGCTCAGGCTCCAACTAATATGTACAACGAGGCACAAAGAATTACAGCTCAGTAAAAAATAAAAAAAGCAACGTGGCTAACTACAAAAAATCTTCTTCATCTTCATTCAGCCTTTCCCGCACTTCTGCTTCATTTTGACTCCAGCTTGAGGCTGATCTTCTACTGTATGCTTCAATAACCCCCCCCCCCCCCCTGCGCAAGATGGAGAATAGAGATTGACTATTCTCGAGAGCTAAGGAGAAAAAATGGCAAAGCTTTGGTAAAAATGTCAGCTAACTGCTACTGTTTGCTAACATGAGAGGTTTGAATGCTGCCTTCTTGAATCTTATCTCGGATCAAATGACAATCCAATTCAATATATTTGGTGCGCTCGTGGAACACAGGATTGGCTGCAATGTGAAGTGTAGCCTGATTATCACAGAAAAAGGTGGCTACTTATGGAAGAGGAACTTGAAGATCATGCAAATATAACGCAACCATGTTAATTCTAAGCAAGTAGCAGCCATAGCTCTGTATTCTGCCTCTGCAGAAGAGCGAGAAACAATGGATTGTTTCTTGGACTTCCAAGAAATCAGAGAACTCCCCAAGAATACACAGTAACCAATCACAGACCGCCTAGAATCAAGACATGAGGCCCAATCCGAATCACAATAAGCTCGCAATGTCAGTGTAGATGAAGAAGAAAACAAAATGCCTTGGCCAGGGGCTGTTTTAAGGTACTTGAGGATCTTGTGTCCAACAGCCAAATGTGTTGTGGTAGGCTTATCCATAAACTGGCTTAGTGTTTGAATAGTATAACTAATGTCTGGCCTAGTTATAGTCAAATACAATAACTTGCTAATGAGCCTCCAATAAACAGTAGGTCAGAGAGAAGCTGGCTTGTGTCTTTGCTAAGTTTTAAGTTTTGATCCATTGGAATTTTGAGAGGTTTAGAACCCAATGTACCAGAACCTGCTAGAATATCGAGTGCATACTTCCTCTGACAGATGTGAATCCCTTTAGATGAGCGAGCAACCTTTATGCCAAGGAAAAAACTAAGGGAGCCAAGATCCTTAATCTTAAATTTGTCATCTAAAAACTGCTTTAAAACAGAAATGGAATCCAAACAGTTGTTGGCCACAATAATGTCATCGACATATACCAACAAAGCTATAAAATTAGTGCCATCCTTCTTGATAAATAGACTATAGTCAGCCTTGGATTGTGTATAACCAAATTCAAGAAGGGAATTAGAAAATTTAGAGTACCATTGCCGAGAAGCCTGTTTGAGACCATAGAGACTTTTGAGGAGTTTGCAAACTTGATGAGGTTTTCCTTTTGTGTAACCAGGTGGCTTTTTCATGTAAATCTCCTCCTCTAAATATCCATGTAACAAAGCATTATTGACATCAAACTGTTGCAAATGCCATCCTTTCACAGTTACAATAGAAAGAAGGCGTCGAACTATAACAAGCTTGGAAACCGGAGAAAATGTCTCATGATAGTCAATCTCTTCTTGTTGAGTGTAGCCTTTTGCCACTAATTTAGCCTTATTTCTCTCCACAATCCCATCTAAATTGTATTTAACCTTGTACACATTTGCAGTCAATGGCTTCTTTTCCAGGAGGTAAATCAATAATTTTCCAAGTGTGATTAAGTTCAAGGGCAAAAATTTCAGCTTCCATAGCCTTACACCAGTTAGGGTCTTGAATGGCTTGCTTATAGGTTTGAGGTTCAGGGTGAGTGGAAATGGAAGAAGAAAAGGCTTGAAAAGCAGGAGAAAAATATTGATATGACAATAAATTAGCTAAAGAAAAGGGTGTACTTGAAGAAGAAGGTTGCATCTTGTCCAAAGATGGGGCTAGTGAAGTGAGATTGGCCTGCTGACAGTGGTAATCCTGCAGATATTGAGGTGCTTTTCGAATTCTAGTGGATTTGCAAGGAAGAGCAGGGGTAGGTTGATCAAGAGGTTCAATTTGGACAGCAGATGGAGAATCAAAAGAAATGGAAAGAGAGTGAGTATCGGAGGAGAAAGGGGTGACACTATCAGTGGGGGGACTGGAGTTGTCAATGTCATTTTGTGGAAGAATAACAACAGGTGGAATATCAGGAGAAGCAGAATTGAACATAGGAAACATAGGTTGAGATGTATTTTGTTCAGAATTGGAAATGGAGGAAATAGTATGAAAAGGAAAAATAGTTTCATGAAAAATTACATCCCTAGAGAGAAAGGTAGTATTGTTGTGAAGATCAAGAATTTTATATCCTTTAACACCAAAAGGATAGCCTAAAAAGATACATTTTCTGTCTCTAGAATCAAACTTCTTCCAACCATGGGATAAGGTAGAAACAAAACAAAGACAACCAAAAACTTTCATGTGCCCATAGGTAGGTTTGGTATTGAAAAGAAGTTCAAAAAGGATTTTGTTGGCCAACAAGGGAGTGGATGTTCAGTTGATAATGTAAGCAGCAGTAAAAATGCAATCATTCCAATATTGAAGTGGAATTCTTGCTTGAAATCTCAAGGCCCTGGCCACATTAAGCAAGTGCTGGTGTTTTCTCTCTACAATGCCATTTTGTTGTGGTGTTTCAACACAGCTTCTTTGATGTATGATACCTTTATTGGTAAAAAACTCATGCATTTGAAATTCTACTCCATTGTCACTTCTTAAGATTTTGATTTTCACTCCAAATTGGGTCTCAACCAGATTATAAAAGGATTATAAGCATTGCCTAGTTTTAGATTTGGTATTGAGTAAATAGACCCAAGTGCTTCTAGAGAAATCATCAACAATGGTTAGAAAATATCTAGAACCATCATAAGCAGCCACAGAACAAGGTCCTCAAAGGTCACAATGCACAATTTCAAATAAAATGAAAGATCTGTGTTGACTAATAGGAAAAGAAAGTCGATGCTGCTTTGCCATAGGACAAATACAGTAAGAAAATTCATTAATGGAAGGCATTTTATTTTTTACAATCGGATCATTTATAAGCTATAATCGAGAAGTAGAAATATGACCAAGGCGATAATGCCAAAGGTCAGAAATAGATTTGCTATTTATAATAGATGCAGAAACAAATATATTTTTATGTAAAAACTTTGAAAGAGTAGTTACTAAAGTTGAAGAAGCAACTTCAATCCCCAGCAGGTGATATAGGTCATTTCTCACTTCACCCATCCCAATCGTTGTCCAAGATAAAAGGTCCTGAAGAAAACAATAATTAGAGAAGAAAACAAGACAACAAATAAGAGATTCTGTAATTTTTTTAGCTGAAAACAAGTTGAAAGAGAAGGATGGAACACACAAAACATCTTTTAGGATAATAGTGTATGTCACCTTAACTACACCAATATGTTTCACGGGTACCTCAATGTCATTTGGCAATTTAACTGAATAAGAAATCTTAGCTATCATGGTGGTAAAAAATTCAGTGTCACAAATCATATAATCCATGGCACCCATGTCTATTTTCCAAGGAAAGGCAAATGGAAATACCAGACATCTTAGGAACACTTAGAGCATGTGGTGCAGGGGTAACAATGGATTGGATCCGATTGGCAGAGTAAAGAGTAGTGGAGGAGTCTTTGTGCTAGAGTAAGGCCAATAGCTACTGATATTGTCCCTTAGTCAAAGCCACCTTAGCATCATCTTCTTCATCTTGGACAGTAGGAATAGAGATGCTAGACTGATTTGCAAAAGCAACAGGGCTCTTTCCTTTGTTAAAAAGTTTGTGGCCTGGAGGGTACCCATGAAGCTTATAGTATTTCTCAACCACATGACCAAATGTGCAAATGGGAGCTTTAGCGTTTCCAATCTTAAAACAATTCTCCAATAAGTGCCCTTGAACATTACAATGAGTGCAAAATGGTCTGTCCCTTTTTTGAGTAGTTACAAATTTTTGAGCAGGTTTGGTATTGACAAAAAAATTTCTGGCAACTAGGGCCATAGAATCAGGGGAAAGTACATTTGAAACCATTTGATGTTGTCTCTCCTATTGTTGAACCAAGAAGAACACCTTGTTCATAGGGGGTAAAGGGTCTAATAGCATGATTTGGTCTATTAGCAAAGGAATCATTCAAACCCATCAGAAATTGAATAACACACTCTCTTTGATGCCGATTGAACAGTATTTTCAACTTCCCACAACTACATTCAGGCATTGGATCATACATTGAGAGCTCATCCCACAGACTTTTAAGCTTACTATAATAGATGCTCACCGAATCATGTTCCTGCTGTAGTCCAGCTAAAGCCTTCTTCAATTGAAATATTCTTGGTCCATTTTGTTGAGAAAAATGCTCCAGAAGCTCCATCCACGTCTCCAAAGCATTGTCAACAAAAACTACACTCGTTTAAGTGTGCTGCTGATAGAATTTTGAATTCAAGAGACAACCATATCATTACATCGTTCCCAAGCTTCAAGCAATGGATCCTCAGCATTTGCGGGCTTGGGAATAGCTTCATTGATGAATCCAAGCTTGTTCTTAGCTCTCAAAGCTCTATGCATCGCTCTGGACTAAGTAGTATAGTTATCTGTGGTAAGAAAGTCTGTAACTAAAGTTACCCCAGGGTTATCACCATTTTCTAATCGGTAAGGGTTTGCTGGGTCACTAAAATTCAAAAATCTGGAAGTAGTTGATGAGTTTGATGATGGATTTTGAACGGAATTGGTTGTTGAAGAGCCTTCTGTGTTTGTTGAAATTTCTGCCATGATTTATCGCTCTCACTGCTCTGATACCATGTAAGAAAATGTATGGGAAGAGAGAAAGGAAAAATAGAGAGCACAAACCATGGAGGAATTCGTAGAATTCTCATTGAATGAATTTATTTACAGAGGCAAACTTTATATAAAATTGCAAAGAATCGTAACAAACTAACAACCTAAAAATAGCTCAGCCTCTCGCTAATATGTACAGCAAGGCAAAAAGAATTACAGCTCAGCAAAAAAAAAAAAAAAAACAACGTGGCTAACTACAAAAAATCTTCTTCATCTTCATTCAGCCTTTTTTGCACTTCTGCTTCATTTTGACTGCAGCTTGAGGCCGATCTTCTACCGTATGCTTCAATATATCCGGCTTGTTGCCAATGTTGGAATATTAACATAAGTTTTCATACGCTTGTATGCATGCTAGGCTGAAATAGATATGACAGCCACAACTTATAAGTTCATTTCATAAGTTAAACCACTCAAGTTTGATAGAAACTAAAATCCCTAGGAACTAGATGAGCATGACATTAATCTGCAGTCTCATGGCACAAACAGGAAAAACATGCAAGCAATATCTTCTTGCACTAAAAGGTCTTATAAATACTACATTTGTTCAGTTGCATAAAGCGAGCAGATGGCAAGTAGATAAGGATCAAAATAGGCCTTGATTTGTCGCTAGCTCATATTATCGAAACATCCATTTCAACTAAACAGTCTATGGCCAGCACGCACCATGAGAGGTCAGAAAGCATTGGTAGCAATACAAAAAGCTTTTAAGATTTGAGGTAAGAATTGCAGAACTTTTAGGGGGATCTTCCGAGGCACTTTGATTCCGGAAGAATATAATGCTGAAGAGAGAGTAAAAAAGGACCTTGGTTAAAGAGAATAAAGAGCAATTCTATTGGTTATTTATCCAAAGGACTCTCAATTATTCGCAATACAAACATATTTGTCAACTATTCTGATAAAATATATGCACAAGCTCTTTGCATAATTTTTTTTTACTTGAGTGGAAATTAGGTATCATGTTCTGTAAATCGTGTCTCAAAGATAAAAAACAATGATACAGGGCATATTAATCCCATTGTTTTGCAACTAAAGTGCTCTTAACTACTTGATATATAATAATGTCTGTCAATTATCTCTGATGAAAAACACACAAAGTTTTCCGAGACATATTTGGTCTACATAACACTGATGCTTGAAAAGAATACAATGCAAGTTACAAATTGAGGTGCACATCAACTTCAAGAAGGCTCCCCTTTTTTGCAAAAGGTTCCTCCTAATCTTATCATGCATGATGAGTGCAGTCCCAGCAGGAAAGGAAGCTGGAATGAGCAACATTGTAAACTAATGGTGATAGTGATGAGAAAATTGGTAGTACTGAATGACAGAAAAAAAATCTCTACACGGTAAGTAAATTGAACTTACATAAATAAAAATGTAATGTTAAAAAAAATCCCAAATTGAATCTGGGTCCTAAGAAAGAAATCCTCCCTTGTGAATAGAAGTTTCCATTTAGAAGGGCCGCCCTTGAAAGATATAGAGAATAACACAACTTGCAGATGTATCATTACATCGAAGCATATTTAACATTCTCATGGAAGCTCGGCAAGTCTCTGATTTCACCACTTTAAATAAAGGCAAGTTATCTATTATCTTATCTTAAATATGCAAATAAAATGTTCCTCCAAAAGATTACTTCCCATGCTCCAAGCATGAGTAAAAGAGACCTTCTCAGTTTGATAATCTTCCAAGAAAGCAAAAAAATCATTAAAAAATCCATGATTGGCCAAAGCCTCAGTCTTTCAAGCCGCTTTTTCCCACACACCTATTCAATTATATTACTAGTAGGTAAAAAATTCACTTTCTTGGTTTCATGGAATTTAGTTATATCCCAAGTTTTTAGGTTATGATGGTCCATGACATATTATCATCCCACTTAAATGATCATGTTCATACTCCCTATGAATCTTCTTCTGCTCCTCCTTGACCATATATATCATCTGCGATGTTGCATGCCCCCTTTGTGCAGACTCTTTATTTTCTTCCTTCTTCGCCACAAACTCATCTCATCACTTCTGCGGTGCGTTCTTGAGGTGATATCTAGCTTCTTATAACAGTCCAAGATGGCAGGTCCTCACTCAAAAAGGCTCACCGAAAGGTACTTTTTAGATTTCTTAATTCTGTATAAGTAGCTAAGATCTCCTCAGTGAATAATCGATGTGAGATTAAACACATGTCGGCATGGATCCTCATGCTTCCATCCCATGTTGTCTCTGCCATGCCTCAATTTCGAAACATGACATAGCTCATGCCCCGAAATCCGAGGCATAACACAGTTATACTACCAAGGGGTACAACCCACGATAACACGAAGCCCACTATTACATTTTAGCTTTCAAATCCATCACAAACAAAATATAATAATTAAAAGTCTGGACCATCTTGTATGAACTCTAAGCCTGAACCATTCTTCGTTCTTATCAACCTTATTCATCTTGAGAGACAAAAAAATAGAGATATATGGGTGACATAGCTTAGAAAGTAAAAACTTTCTCTATCTTACCATATCAAGTACAAGTTTTTTTATGTCAATGCATCTTTTAAAAAACAAATGATAGATATTACAAAATAAAGCATTTCATAGTACAGTATATTAAAACAAGTCATAAAGCCAATCATGCATGCATAAATTATTCATATTTCATAAACATGGTTTTAAGTTCATTCTACAAATAAATTCATAAATTGTCATTCTGCCATCTAGCCATAACATAGTTCAAAATATTGCTCATAGATATTCATGCTATAGTCACTTTATACTGGCGACGACCCGTGTTGGTAATCAACATATATTTGTATTTCTTATGCCAACTTTATACCTACTGGTAGGGCTTGCTTTCGTATGGATATTAGCTCCGGATGTTAATTTTTTCAATTCTAAAGATCATACATAACTATCTGAGTGCCTTTAGAAAATATATATCTTAAAATATACATATAAATAGATGAAAAATACTAAATGACATAATCAGATTGATATTTCATAGCAATGCTATTTCATCAAAATATTCATAAAACTATTTTTTCTAATAAAGCATGATTTTTATAACACGGATGCTGATCCATAATTTTAAGAAAAATATTATATTTTCATAAGTAAATTTTATGCACGAAAAATATGATCATTTGAAAAATAATAATGAGTGTAAGATCTATTTACCTCTTTTGTCTTAAACTGTCAGATCTTGCTACGTAACTCCGCTTGACTTATTTAAAATATTAGCAGTAAAATTAATTTCTAATTGATGACTTTAATAAAATAATACGAGAAAACTTGACCGGACGTACGATAGTTTCTGATAAGTCAAGTCTAAATGATTCGTTCAATGAATCAGACTCAATCAGACCAAGATCAATCAATAAAGCTCATCAATGGATGTTTAAAGGACATTCAATAGGGCCAGGGTGATAGGTCTAATAGGCGGCCCGGGCACTAAAATAGTTTAGGACTTCTTTTCAAGGATCAACTTGAGTTCATTGATCAGGTCGACAGAACTTTGTACTGAGATTCAGAGGTCTCCTAGAGAAAGAAAATAAGAGAGAGAAAGAGAGCGATGGGCTCTCCCTCCTCCTCTTTTTTTATTCTTTCTTGGTGAACAGGAGAGAAAGAGAGTGGACCGATGACTGTGGTCATGGTGGGGGTCAACACCGAAGTGCTGACAAGCAGTCGGAGATTCAACTGTAGGTGGCGGCGGTTAGCAGTGGCGACCGATGGCAGAAAAAGAAAGAGGATGATCAAAAATAGAGGCAGTATTGGATCGGTGGCTTCGTGTCCCTACTTGCTAACCGGCGGATGGGGCTCCGACATCAGTTAGACGTCAACACCAGGAAGAGGCTGAGAGCTTCAACGATGAGTGCCGACGGCGGCGGTGGTCAGAAAAGAAAAAAGAAGGATAGGTAAAAATAGGGTCGCCTTTTGTCGGTCGATTTTCGGCCGATTTTTCGACTGGTGGCTGTGATTTCAGGTCGTGGGAAGAAGAAAGAGGGAAGGGGAGGAAGGACAAGGCATTACCTTGGCTTCGGCAGTGATTTCTCAAGAGCACAATAATGGGCAGCTGCGAACTCAATAGGAAAAGGAAGAAAGAAGGAGAGGGAAAGAGAAGGATTGCTTGGGATGGAGAGCTCTAAAAGAAGAGAGCTCTCCCTTTATAGAGAAGCCCTAGGGTCTCGGCGACCTTAAGACTCCGACTCCTAGTTGGAATCGTTGAAGGAGAAGAAGACTCCGCGCTTGGCCACTCCATGGGCAAGGCCTCATGTCAGGCCGATCGCGTAGATCGGGCCAGACCAGGCCTTCGCAGTCTCACGCATCTTATACATAAATCCTCATCCAGGCTGTTGCAAGCACTTTTACTCCAATGTCTAACTCCAACATGCTCCAGACTACAAATAAGGATCAGGCACCGGCATGAGGCTACTTCCTACCCACTTGTAGCGGTTGCTCATCAACCAAAAGATGAGCAGTTGAAGCTGAACATATCCCATGCGCAAGTAGAGAAGAAAAAGCAAGCTTCTGGCTCATGGAAGTTACAAGCACCTTTAGAACATCCAACTCCAACATGCTCCGGGATCGGGCATTGACATGACAGCTGCGCATCCTGGTTGTTCATCTCTCGTTGTTGTTGTCTTCATCAACCAGAAGATAAATCGTGGATGCCGAACACATGCAAGCATGTGAAAGTGGAGAAGAAACACAAACATCCGGCTCCTCAAATTCCACACTGTAATTTTCTATGATCAAGAGGTGTCACTCCAGTCCACGTGTCACCTGCTCTCCAAGGACCACATTCAACCGTAGTTCTGCAAACTGACCACAAATTTTCGTTGGAAATGGTCCTATGTGTCCCTACTTCAAGGTGATTAATTTGGAGAGCAGCCGTACCGAAAAAGGTGACGATCTTCATGAGATATCTACCGCCAGGTCTATATTTGATGTCAGACTGGCTTTAAAAGAAGGCCCCAACCCAACATCATCTTCACAGCGCTGTGTTTGGTTCCCGGGAGTTTCAACCAGTGGATTATCTTCGGACGCCTGTGTTGGGAATTGTGTTCCAAAGCCAATTTTTTTTAATTGTAAGAAATTGGATTGTATATATATTTTATTAAAATGAATAAAAATTTATTCTGGCAATTTTCTATTCATCACAAGTGTTACATCTTCAAATTGAACTCCTGTGTATTGTGATGAAGTCCTTAGGACTAATTTAGTGGATAAAAGAGGTTTTATCATTTAGTCCTTAAACCAGTTCGCGACCAAATGATGAGCTGTCAATTGGACAATAGCTATATCAAGTATAGGTCGTTGTGTGTCATTTAGTTGGTTGTCCTCTTAAACCAAGGAGTGTGGAGACACTGTATGGCATACAGGTGAGATGTAGGAGTACATCATCACTGAATAGTGACTCACCTGCGTAGCACTCCACTGTCGGGAGTTAGCTCGCAAAGCGTGTGGACATAAGTACCCCTTAGACCTAAAACTGTCATGGTGACTTGCAAGCAACTCACTGTACTTAGGCACTGGATGACCTGAATTTCTAATTCAGGGATCGGAAGGAGCTGGGTGTAGTCAAGTACTCGCGAAGTCTGTGTATGAGTCAAGATGGGATTGACCGCTCCAGATTTTAGGAGTTGATGTCTCACTGTATTTCAATTCAGTAAAACCTTGGCCAGGGTAAACCAAGTGATAGATCACTTGATTTGATTATTTGAAATACACTATGGATGACCGGACCCAGAGGTCGACAGTCCACTCTGAGGTCATCTTGAGCATCGATGGTCATAGGGATGAATTATGCAACAACCATACGTCTAGGTTCTTGAATGTTGCTTTGCATATTCGACCTATCCGGACATCGGGTATCATTGCTAGATGGTCACCTCGATTAGTGCATGGAGTGGTTCATGTACTACCGGCTTAGTGTTCGAACCTATCGGAGTCACGCACATAAGTCAAGTTAAGTAGGAAGGACTTGATCCAATTTAATTGAGAATTAAATTGTTGGTCATTTGAGATTTGGTTTTGTCTATGTTCAGCTAGCACTGAACATGAGGTACATACTGAATTTCATGGATGTGTATTTAATTATGTCTGTATTCTGGCTTAATCAAGTTTCAATTAATATAATTGAAATTGATTTGGACTCATTTGTTGAGTTTGGTTTTGAATTGGATGAATTGGGCTTAATGATGATTTTATTAGAATTTATTTCATATTTATTCTAGTCCAAGTGTGACTTGGATTGATCTGAAAATTGAACTAATTGGAGTTCACATGAATCAGATTCATGTGGAATTTTTCCGGATCCAAAATCTTTCAAATTGGTCTTCAATTTGGTTTAGAACCAATAATGGACCCAAGCCCATTTGATTCAGCCCATTTGAATTAATCCATTTAAGAAAAGTCAAATTTGATTTGAAAATTTACTTGTTTGCCCCTCTAATTGAATGACACGTTTTTTTTGTTGGTTCTGGTTTCTTCCTCGGTCCAGTGGACTAATTTTTTCTGCAAGTAATTTTTCCGTGGACCGCGTTACTTCTTCTTCTTCCGAACACATCGAAGGCCGCTTGATCTTCCCTCTTTCGGCTACCATTTGAAGATCCGAAGAGACGTGTCTCTTCGGTTTTGAAACCTCTTTAATATAGTACTGATTTAATTGAAATCAAACGGTTCAAAAAATTCAATAAAATCATGAAACGTTTGGCGTTCACTCTTTCCTTTTGGCGTTTTCTCTTCCCTGGTTTAGCCTTGTCTTTGCCTATAAATAGGCTAGCTTTCTCTTCATTCATAGCTAGAAATTTTATTTGGGGAGAGGGGAGATTCATGATCTTTTGAGTAGCCTGTAAAAGAGAGAAAAAGGAAATGGGAAGAAAGAGGAAAAGAAAAAAAAAGGGAAGAAAGAATTTTTGAAATTCTTTTCTTCCAGGGGCTTATTTGCAAAAGGGTTTTTGCACTATACAGACATCATCCTATCTTCCTGCATTTCTTGACGTGCGTGTGAAGTAGAGGGTCCGTACATCCGGGCCTCGCATAGCACCAGATCCACCAGTACCAGATCCGGCACCAGATCCAGTTCCAGATCCAGTTCCCGATCCAGTACCAGATCTAGCATCCGATCTAGTATCTGATCCAGCACTTGGCCCTGTACCAGATTTTGTTCCAGAGTACCTCGACCATCTTCCGCTACGGGATCGAGGTATGGTAAACATAATATAGTTATGTTATTTATTTATACCTGTTATAAATAAATAAATAAAATTTTAAAACTGATTTTCTGACCTGGCATCCGATTTTATCGGATTTTGCGGGATATTTTCCCTTCAACTGGTATCAGAGCCAGGTTGGCTGATGGAATTGGCCTATAATATCTAGAATTATGCATGATTTAATTTTTAAATTTAGATTAGATCTAGATTTATTGATAAAATATCAATCTTGTGCTGAATTATAAGGTTGTCCTGCTATAAGGCTAACCCCTTATAGTGAAAAGGTTGTCCTAGCACAAAATTGAGATTAACTTGTATCATAAAATAAATAGTTTATTTTTGTGAAATTATGCATAATTGATGTTTATGAAATTTCGTTTTAAATTTATTATGACCACAAAATTTAAATATAAATTGTTTATATTTGGAATAAATTGACACCTTGAATCCATGATCATAATGTATTTAATAAAGAATTAAATGTTGAATTTAAAATTTAAAATTTGAATTTCAAATAAAGATTTAAAATTCAAAATTTGAAATTCGAATTAAAATTTAAATTTGAACATCGGATTTGGGGCATGGGTTAGCACAATCAGATTAGTTGACTAGGTTAGACCTAATCATGAAATCAAATTGAAATGGACTAACTTAAGAAACATGATTTAATCTAATCAATAGTTGAACTATACTAAATCAAGGTTTATAAAATGATCAAACTCAATAGTTGTAGTTTATCATATCCAAACATTTCAATTGGATCTGATTGTGGCTCAGTGGTCGAGCCCGAGTTTCCAAGGATAACCTAAATCAACTTGATAAACCAATTGGTGTCTAAGGTAAGTCGGCATTTGATCATGGTTTTTAATTGGGGCTACCTCTTACCTGGCCAACATAGTTGGTGTCTAGGAAAGAGGTTAATGGCGTAACCCTCCCATGATCTCTCTTACCTGGCCAATTTGGTCGATCAAGTTTTGATTAAGGTACCTTGAGACTTGGCACTCACCCATGCCATTAAGGAAAATCAGTGTGACTGATTTAGGTGTCTAATAGACCAATAAGAGCTAGTCCTCTGTATGACTTGGTGAAGTCAGTGGGAGAATTGAGAATTATCGGTCAGTGTTACATATCATTTAAAATCCTCTAAATTATTAGGTCCTTAAAATGATAAAGTTATATAGATAACTAGATCATAGCCTCCCATTAAGGTGAATGATAATGGATCCAATATTATAGTTGAACATGCAGGACGCTTCCGTCTGGTGTTCCTTTGAATACTGGAATTATCCTTCATTATATGATAGCTTTTTGAGCTATCTAATTGTGATTAGGTTGGCCGAGCCTTCCTCGGGCTTGATCATACATTAGGTAGTGTCATCGAGTTAGTTCATTAATGGTTGGACCTAACCAGGATTTTCAGTGGAGGCCTCCGCCTACTGATTACCACTTGGGGCAAAATTGATTGCTAGAAATTGTTTAGAGAAATAATTGGTAATGTACCTACCCTTAGATGCACATGGGTTGGCCGAGCCTTCCTCGGGCCCGTATGCAGTCTATGCGGATTCTAGTACCCACTAGGAAGTTAAAGTAATTCCTCGAATTAAAGGTAGAGGCTATTAATTCGATTAAAATAGTGGGAGAAAACTTTAGACTAACGTCCAAGTCTTTAGGATTAAATAAATCATATACTGATTAGTTGGGTTTTTTCTTTATTTTTCAGATATGGCTAACTCATTATCCCTCCGAACACTATTAGACAATGATAAGCTTAATGGACCTAACTTCGATAGCTGGTATCGAAAGATGAAAATAGTATTAGAGCATGAGCGGATCCTGTATGTGATATCGGATCCTGCACCTGAGGAACCTGCAGCCAATGCACCACGTGCAATCAGAGAAGCTTATCAGAAGTGGCTCAACGATTGCACTACAGTGCGTTGCATCATGAGGGCCTCGATGAATGACGAGTTTAGTCGTAAATTCGAGGAAGCGCAGCCAGTGGAAATTCTTCAAATGTTGAAGGAGTCTTTCGGCACACCTGATGATGTTGAACGACATAAGACCTCCTGCGCTATATTCAATGCCCGCATGAGGGAAGGGGCATCGGTCACCGATCATGTATTGTACATGGTCGAACAAATCGATCGCCTAAGTAAACTTGGCTTTCCTATGCACGAGCAATTGGGCAAGGATGCCATTTTGAATTCACTTCCCAAGTCCTACCTGACCTTCCTTAGTCATTATAGAATGACTAAACCTGAAGTATCCTATCATGGTTTGCTAGGTTTACTGCAGACCTATGAGAAGGATCACCAACTCAAAAAGGAGTCGGTGAATGTGGTAGGTGGGACTTCTGCAGGACTTTCTTCCTTTAAGAAAGGAAAGAAGAAGAAGGTGCAGAAAGCTCGTGCTGGGGTCTCTAAGCCCAGCCAGACTAAGAAGCGTAAAGCCAATAAGAGCAAGGCAGAGTGCTTCTTCTGTAAGAAGATGGGTCATTGGAAGCGGAACTGTCCGGCTTACATAGCGTCCCTTGATCCAAACAGGCCTAAGAAGAAAAAGCAGCAAACAGTTGCTGCACAAGGTAATTATATGATAACACCTTGTAATTTTTCAATTTATGATTCTACCACTTGGGTATTGGATACCGGAAGTCCAATTAATATTTGCAATTCGTTGCAGGGACTTCAAGTTAGTAGAAGATTCAAGAATGACGAGAGATTCCTGAACGTTGGAGATGAAAGATCAGTTCCAGTCCTAGCTTTAGGAGTCATTCAGCTTGTTTTTGAATCTAGAGTAGTCATATTAGATGATTGTCATTATTGTCCAACATTTTTAATGAATGTCATCTCTGTAGGCCTTTTGGCCAAAAATGGTTATTGTTTATCAATAAAAAAAAATTTTTGTGATATCATTTTGAATGGTATTAAAATTTTTCGTGGACAATTGAAATATGGCATTTATACTCTATCACTGCCTGTGAATGTAATGTACACCTCTAATAAACGCCCTAAGTTAGATAATGTCAATGAAGCCTATTTGTGGCATTGCCGGTTAGGTCACATAAATAAAAACAGGATAAACAGGTTAGCCCAATAGGGCATTTTAGAAATCAATGATTGTGAATCATTGCCAACTTGTGAATCCTGTCTTCTGGGTAAGATGACCAAGTCACCTTTTTCTGGAAAGGGTGTACGAGCCAGCGATGTTCTTGGCCTCATACATACTAATGTATGTGGACCTATGAACGTAAGTGCCAAAGGTGGTTATGCCTACTTCATAACCTTCATAGATGACCTATCCAGGTATGGGTATGTCTATCTGATGAAGCATAAGTCGGAATCATTTGAAATGTTCAAACAATTTCGTAATGAAGTAGAAAAACAGACTGGAAAAAGTATTAAGATCCTTCGGTCAGACCGAGGAGGAGAATACCTTTCTGGTGATTTCTTGACTTATCTAGAGGAGAATGGGATTCTCTCACAATGGACCCCTTCAGGAACACCTCAGCACAATGGTGTATCCGAAAGGAGAAATCGAACTCTATTAGACATGGTTCGATCCATGATGGGGTTTACTAGTCTGCCTGTATCTTTTTGGGGTTATGCTTTAGAGTCTGCGTGTATAATACTAAATAAGGTTCCAAGTAAGTCTGTTGAGAAGACTCCATATGAGATATGGACTGGGCGTAAGCCGACACTTTCATACCTTAGGGTTTGGGGATGTCCGGCTTATGTTAAACGTTCTCAAACTGACAAACTTGGTCCTAGATCCGATAAGTGTTATTTTGTAGGGTACCCCAAGGAAAACTAGGGGTTATTACTTCTACCTTCCTAATGAACAAAAGGTGTTCGTAGGACTTAAGGCAACCTTTTTGGAAAAAGAATTCCTTAGTGAAGGAATTGTTGCCTCTAAGGTTGAACTTAATGAAGCTCAGCAGATAGAAGATTTAACACAAACTACTGAACCCACAGAACCGGATTCGATTAGATCAAACCCGGAGCCCAATGTAGAAGTACCATTAAGGCGATCAGGTAGAGTACCACGTCAAGTGGACAGATACTACAGTTTCTTGGTCCAAGACGCAGATCCCATTGAGCTTGATGAGAACAATGAGGATCCGATTACCTATATGGATGCTATGCAGAGGTCCGATTCTGAGTTATGGCTTAATGCCATGAGATCCGAAATGGAATCCATGGAAATCAATAGTGTATGGACACTAGTTGATCCACCCGAAGGGATAAAACCCATAGGGTGCAAATGGATCTTCAAAAGAAAGAGAGGCGCAGACGGAAAGGTGGAGACCTATAAAGCCCGTTTGGTTGCCAAGGGGTATCGTCAACGTTATGGTATCGACTATGACGAGACTTTTTCCCCTGTGGCAATGCTAAAATCTATTCGGATCATGCTTGCTATAGCAGCATATATGGATTATGAAATCTGGCAAATGGATGTGAAAACAGCTTTTCTAAATGGAGAGCTGGAAGAAGAGGTGTATATGATACAACCTGAGGGTTTTATATCCACAAACGAGTCCAAAGTATGCAAGTTACAAAAGTCCATTTATGGACTTAAGCAAGCTTCTCGAAGTTGGAACATATGTTTCGATAAAACTATCAAAACGTATGGCTTCGTTAAGAATAAAGAAGAACCTTGTGTTTACAAGTGGGCTAACGGTTCAGTGATCACATTCCTTGTCTTGTATGTGGATGACATTCTCCTAATTGGGAATGACATCCCTGCATTATAAAATCTGAAACTCTGGCTGTCATCACAGTTCTCCATAAAGGATCTGGGAGAAGCATCCTACATCCTAGGGATGAAAATCTATAGAGATAGATCTAAGAGGTTGCTTGGATTATCCCAATCCACGTACATCGACACTATGTTGAAGCGGTTCAACATGGAGAATTCTAAGAAGGGCTATCTTCCAATAGGCCAAGGAATTTCTCTCTCTAAGAAAGATTGTCCGACAACTTTCGAGGAGAGAGAGCGTATGAGTAGAATTCCATATGCTTCTGCAGTAGGTTCTATCATGTACGCCATGACATGTATAAGACCGGACGTTGCTTACTCACTAGCAGTAGCGAGTAGGTATCAGTCTGATCCGGGTGAGAACCATTGGAAGGTGGTGAAAACCATCCTTAAATATTTGAGAAATACTAAGGACCAATGGTTAATCTATGGAGAATCTGACTTAAAACTTGTGGGGTTTACAGACTCTAGTTTTCAGTCAGACCATGATGATAGTAAGAGTATGTCAGGATTTGTGTTTACCCTGAATGGAGGAGCAGTCTGCTGGAAAAGTTCCAAGCAGCATTCAGTAGCCGATTCCGTATGCGAAGCAGAGTATGTTGCTGCATCAGATGCGGCAAAGGAAGCTGTTTGGATCAAGAAGTTTGTAAATCAACTTGGTGTTGCTCCCTCAATCAATGGTCCAGTTCTTTTGTATTGTGACAATACTGGAGCCATTGCACAAGCAAAGGAGCCAAAGTCTCACCATAGAACCAAGCACATTCTGCGTCACTACCACCTTGTACGAGAGATCGTGGAGCGAGGTGACGTCAATCTTCAGAAGATCGATGGAAAGGAGAACCTAGCTGACCCATTCACTAAAGCTCTTTCTGTAAAGGAGTTCGATTATCACAAATCAAAGATGGGTATAAGATATTGTACAAATTGGCTTTAGTCCAAGTGGGAGTTGTTGGGAATTGTGTCCCAAAGCCATTTTTTTTAATTGTAAGAAATTGGATTGCGTATATGTTTTATTAAAATGAATAAAAATTTATTCTGGCAATTTTCTATTCATCACAAGTGTTACATCTTCAAATTGAACTCCTGTGTATTGTGATGAAGTCCTTAGGACTAATTTAGTGGATAAAAGAGGTTTTATCATTTAGTCCTTAAACCAGTTCGCGACCAAATGATGAGCTGTCAATTGGACGATAGCTATATCAAGTATAGGTCGTTGTGTGTCATTTAGTTAGTTGTCCTCTTAAACCAAGGAGTGTGGAGACACTGTATGGCATACAGGTGAGATGTAGGAGTACATCATCACTGAATAGTGACTCACCTACATAGCACTCCACTGTCGGGAGTTAGCTCGCAAAGCGTGTGGACATAAGTACCCCTTAGACCTGAGACTGTCACGGTGACTTGCAAGCAACTCACTGTACTTAGGCACTGGATGACCTGAATTTCTAATTCAGGGATCAGAAGGATGCTGGTGTTAGATGTATGCCCTAGAAGCCAATCTGGCTGACACATTGTTAATTCTAGGGACATAATTTTGTACTTGACTATTTATTATCGAATAAATAAAAGACATCTTTTCATTCATATTATTTATGTGTCTATGAATCGTCCAAGAAATTAATAAGATGATGATACATATTCTCAAGAGTTGAGAATTTGAGCCATGTATCATTGGTGATTAATTTCTAAATGCTCCTGATCAATGGATCATCACGAGGACGGTGATTGATCCGATCAGTGCACAGATCACTTTCCTTCTGAATGGACGAGACTTGAGTCCACAGTGTAGGGACACTGAAGTGATAGTGCAGGTGCTTGTTAGAGAACAAGGGTACTGAGCGTGACCAAGACAAGAAGTCACTTGGATGTCTATCCACTCGTCAGTGACTTGCTTGATGTTGCAGTAGTGTGACTGGTCCTTTGACCTGCGGTGCTTCGGCTACTCACAGGGAGGTTATTATAGTTTGACTGCACACATACATGGTCCCTAGCCATATGGGTCCATGCAGTGTAGATTGGCTGCAGTAAGTTCACTGTAGGAGTAGGGTATGCACCTATAAGGAATCTATCGACCTTGATAGATAAGGAGAGCCTATGTGATTTATAAGACTAAGTTCGTAAGACCTCGGCCGGGGCAATATGCATAGTGGAGAAAGAGTTTTCCACTCTCGAACTTAAGTCGAATAAATCTTCACATATGACAGACGATGGGGTTTGACGAGTTGTCCATGACCTCCGTCCTGTAGGGATCCACGATAGTAGGACTGTATCACATATTAACTGCACCTAGAGGTTCACCATTCTATTCTGCTGGGTAGCCACTACATGCTGCTAGGTGTCACTGGTGGATGGTGGGACTCATAGGGATTATCTTGATGATCGATAAACCCTAATGAGTTGAGTTGGAATCGTTCCAACCCATTGAAAGGAGTCTTCAATGATATTGTGATACAGATCACAATATATCTCACTACCAGTCAGAGTAGAACCTATGGGGTCACACACACTAGAAGTATTGACCGATCTGATGGTTGAATAGTGATTAGGAATCACAAATAATCAATTCGATTGATATTCAGTTGAAGAAGGAACAAAGGGAATTAATTAATTGGACTTGAAACAAGAGTCCTACTTCGAGTTGGATTCCTAGAGTCCTAATTGGATTAGGACTGGGAATCCTAGTTGGAGTAGGACTGGGATTCCTACTTGGATTAGGATTCCCACAATCCTACTTAGAATAGGATTTTGAATTCAATATGAATTCCTACTTAGAATAGGATTCCTAGAAGTCCCAATTGGATTAGGACTTCGGATTCAAATTGAGTCCTAATTGGATTAGGACTAAAATTAAATACATCCTAATATGGATTAGGGTTTCTTAAGTCACAATTAATTATTAATCTAATGAATCAATAAGACTCCTAATTGGATTAGGATTGAAGAGTTCAATTGAGTCAAAATTGATTCAAGTACTAATTGGATTAGGACTTACCTAGATTGGATCCATTGGTTCACCCTTGGGCTAAGCCCTAATAGGATTAGGGCTTGACCACATTAGGGCAATGCAAACCCTAATGTGGACTAGGGTTTACCAAGAGGGAGGGGCGCAAGCCCCTCCCCTTGATCACTTGGTGCGGCACAAGAGGGGGGGCCGGCGCCCCCTCTTTGGAAAGTCATCTAGGGCTCCTACTTTGGAGGAGCCCTTGATGGCTATAAAAGGGCTTATGAGGCCGGCGCCCTAGAAGCATTGAAGCCTCTCCCTCTTGTGCCGTGGCCACCCTCTCCCTCTCCTTGTTTCAGCCGCAAGCAAGGGAAGAAGAAGATCCAAGTGTTGGCGGCCTCCTCCCCTTCCCTTCCTTCATCCAACGCAAGGAAGAAAAGAAGGCTGCGTGGGGATTCTTCTTCATCCTTCTTCTTCCTCCTCTCAAGCATATTCAAGAGTTGAAAGAAAGAGAGGAGATCAGCCATCAAAAGAAGTCTTTGCAAGGGAGCTAGCACCCCGGGAAGATAAGAGATCTTTGATCAGGTCCTCTGCTTCGTGTGGATACCCGTCGAGGCCGGACGTTTGAACGGCTTCAAACGAACCCTCAACCTAAAACCACGAGCTTCAGTTTGCGGTGATCATCTACCCGCACAAGATGAAGATTTGATCTTCCTAAAGGTTTTAAAAGTATTAATTCTTATCTAACTACGAACGGTCTAGAAACAGCGTTCATGCGATGAACGTCGATCCCGCTTATGTCGATTCCGCTGCAATCTGATTTTTGTTTTGAAATATCAGCGGCATAGGCGGGTTCCCAACAGTGGTATCAGAGCCTAGGCTTCGTAGTTTAAGGTAAGAATTAACTATAAGTAGGCTTATTAGATCTGAAAATTAAATGATCATGCATGCTGAAAATTTCTGCATGCAGAATTTTTCTAGGGTGCTGATTTTTTACATGCTGCTTTTATATGATAAAAGGATGATTCTAATAGCATTGTTAATGTGATTACAAAATTTAGAATCATGATTAGCATGATCAGCAACCTATGTCATGAGATAATCAATTAATTATCAGATCTGAAAATTATAATTGTTGCATATGGTGATGATCATAGGATTCAAACCCTTTTGGTATCAAATGTAATGACCTGCGATGTGATCTGCGATGTCATGTAATTTTTCAGATGCTTGCATGCATCTTATTTGATGTTTTGAGAGGCATGCGTGCCTCCTAAAAGGAGATGTAATTTATTTTTATTTTTATTTTACATCTGGTTGTATTTCTGTGATGTGATGTACGTCAACGATCAAGTCGAAGATGATGCATGAGATGATCAGGGGTCTAAGCGGTTGATGGCGATTGGATCAAGAGTTGGTCAAGGATCGAGTCAAGGAGGCTTGGAACCTATTCAAGAGTTGAAGACCAGTTGATCGATTGACGTGCATGTGCTTGTAATACGACCTAACTAGAATCCATGATCATTACCGATTTAAAGTTTAGCTTTAATTATTGCTGCGATTATAAATACCTGCAATGCGCCGTTTGCATGTGATGTGAATGAGAGTCGGGTAGATAGGTTTACATGTGATGTAGCAAACCCAATTGAGACCTAAATCAAAAACCTCCTCAATCAAGTCGAGAGTGAACCGACATGAGCAAGTCATATTAGATTAATTGATCTAATTGGTGTCTAGGAAAGCATGAAAGGTGGTTACTTAATTAGGACCTTACTCTCTAAGTAAGGGGAGCCTCCCACCTGCTTACCTGGCCAATTGTTCGATTACCTCTTATGAAGGGCTCAAGTTGCAAACACTAAGACCTGATTAACCTGAAAGTGAATCCTAGGTTCTTCGGTGTTAAGCATGCTGATTTTTTTTTTAAAAAAAAACCATGGCTGAACCTGATCGGGTTGCCTACGTACCCCTTCATAAGGGGGATCAAGCCATACGTAGTTCTTTTTAAGTTTTAAAATGCAGCGGAAAAATCGAATCAAACAATTTAATTCATGCATGCTTACAAGATCAAATCTAGAAATCAACACCTTAAGAACACATAGGATTATGCCGGAATCGTTTAAACAATTATGCTAAAACTTTCATGCATGATTAACTATCAGATCTGAAACTTAAGAACTCTATTCCGATTAATCTCCGAATATCCATTGAATGAATTCTGGAGATATCTCCGTGAGGAGCCCCAAAAGAGGGTAAAACCTCGGGGAATCAGACCTAGATCTTGACACCATAATAAAAGATTAATGTAGGATTAATACCTTTTATGATGGATGAAACTTGTGGATCTGATCCTCGACTTCACAGCCACGCACACGAATGGCCTCTACGAGAAGTCCACGCGAAGTTCCTGAAGAGATCCAATCCTGCAGAAGTGCTAGCTTGCGCAGAATTTCTTGAGGCTGAAATTTGATCTTCCAAACGCTATCAACTTTTGATCCGCCTTCTTGGAAGAACTTGGAGGAAAGGTTTAAAGGGATTGAAGAGGACTTAGATCTGATCTAAAGACTCTTATCAGGAACTAGGGATGGACTTAGAGGAGGAAGAAGTCAGCTAGATTGAATGCAGAATTTTTCCATGCATGAACTAGGGTTTCTCTCTTTTCTTTTCCCTTTTTTCTTCTTCTTTTTCTCTCTTTTTTCCTTGAATTCGACCACCAGATGATGGAGGTCCTTTTAATGTTGCTCTCCTACCTAACTTCATGCCAACCATCCCATATTTGTGGAGGATTTTGTGGGGTTTTGAATTTTGAATTCAAAATTCAAGTTCATATGCCATTACATGATGAAGCTTGATCTAATCTAAACCATTCATCATGTTGCCACTTTCCTCTTTCAATTTCGAAATTCCCATGCCCCCAAATAGATTAGAGGGTCACGTGGTGATTTTGTGATGATTAAATTCGAAATTCAACCTTAATTAGAAGTGAGATAAAGATAAGGATGACATATGTCATGAAGAGAGAAAATTTGATCTTATCCAATTCTTTTCATGAAGTTATCTCTTCATTTCGACCCATCTAATGATGAAAGAGGTCCCTGATGTTGCCAAGTGTCCTATGGCACCATTAAATAAATTAAATTAATTTTTAATCATATTAAAAATCAATTTATGGCGCCATGTATGGATATGTGACAAGTGGATTTCAAGATCCGAACAGTTTCAGATCAAACCCATTTAATTTAATTAAATCCTAACAATTAGAATGATCCAATTACCATGGGTTGAACCTAATCCAATTAGGTCAATCCCTAATTAAGCACAAATTTAATCTAATTTAATTTGGTCAACCTAAGTCCTCTTGATTCAGACCTAATCCAATCAGGTCAAAAACCCTGATTGAGCCCAGAATTGAATCTAATTCAATTTGGCTCATCCTTAGTCTAATTACTCAATCCAATTGAGTTCATTAGCAATCTAATTACTAATTAATCCTTCGATAATTACTTTAATTATTTTATAAGATATTTGCCAATCGAATTGACCAAATTACCCCTGAATGATTCTTAATCATTCATCAGCCTTCTTGATCAATCAGGAATCTTCTATGCGTGTGACCTCATAGGTTCGAACCTAAGCCGGTAGTATAGGAACGACTTCCTACACTAATCGATGTGACCATCTAGCAATGGTACCCGACGTCCGAATAGGCCGAATATATGCGAAGCAAATATTCTGGAACCCTGAACTATGGTTACTGTATAATTCAATCCCTTTGACTTTTAATGCCAGGATGACTTAGAGCTCACTGTCAATCCTATAATTAGTACATCCATTATGTGATTAACTTTAGATATCCCGTGACTCCTCACTGGGATTACCCTGGCCAAGGTTTTGCTAAATTAATCACAAGACATTATTCCTGTTTCCAGGAGGGGTCAATTCCATCTTGACTCACAACTGACTACGCAAGTACTTGACTGCACCCAGTGACCTTCCGTCACTGAATTAGAAATTCAGATAGTCCGGTACCAAAGTACAGTGAGTTGCTTGCTAGTCACAGGTTGCGGTCTCAGGTCAGAGGGCCAAACTTATACCCATATCCACTCGGAACATCTCTCAACAGTAGAGCGTTCCGGAATTGGTCACGTTCAGTGAAATATACTCCTACACTTCACCTGTATGGCATACCAGTGTCTCCACACTCCTTGGTTAAGAGGACAACCAACGTATATGTCACACAACGACCTAATCTCGATAATGTTGTCGTCCTAGTAACAACATATTATTTGGTCGCGAACAAGTTTAAGGACTCAAAGATAAATCCTTCTTTATCATAACATAAGTCCTAAGGACTTCATCATATAAGAGTTCATTTGAAGATGAAATGATGAATAATGCCAAATAATACTTTATTAATTTGTCAATTTATTTACAAAATTTAATCATCAATATGCTGACGATTGACATTTAGGATACAATTCCCAACAACTCCCACTTAGCCTAAAGCCAATCGGCACAGTATCTAATACCCATCTTCGACTTGTGTTCGTTGAACTCTTTGATGCCGAGGACTTTGGTAAATGGGTCAGCCAGATTTTCTTTTGTGTCAATCTTCTGAAGATCAATATCACCTCGTTCTATAATCTCTCGAACCAGGTGATAGCGTCGCAGAATATGCTTGGTCCGCTGATGTGCTTTAGGTTCCTTTGCCTGAGCTATGGCTCCAGTGTTATCACAAAATATAGAAACTGGACCATCAATGGAAGGTGCCACTCCCAGCTCGGTGATGAACTTGCGCAACCATACGGCTTCCTTGGCTGCATCAGATGCTGCAATGTATTCTGCTTCACATGTAGAATCTGCCACTGTATGCTGCTTGGAACTCTTCCAGCAGATGGCCCCACCCTTAAGAGTGAAGATATATCCCGACACACTCTTGCTATCATCTTGATCTGACTGAAAATTTGAATCGGTATATCCCTCAAGTTTTAAGTCAGAATCACCGTAGACAAGCCACTGATCTTTAGTATTTCTCAAATACTTAAGGATGGTTTTTACAACCTTCCAGTGGTTGCTACCTGGATCAGACTGGTATCTACTCACTACTCCTAGTGAGTATGCCACGTCTGGTCTAGTACATGTCATGGCATATATTATAGATCCCACTGCCGAAGCATATGGAATTCTATCCATACTTTCTCTTTCTTGAGAGGTTGTCGGACAATCCCTTTTAGAGAGGTTAATTCCATGGCCCATTGGAAGATAGCCTTTCTTGGAATTAATCATACTGAACCTTTTCAGTATAGTATCAATGTATGTGGATTGGGATAATCCAAGCAATCTTCTAGATCTATCTCTATAGATCTTCATCCCTAGGATGTAAGATGCTTCTCCCAAATCCTTCATGGCAAATTGAGATGATAGCCAAATCTTTATTCCTTGTAATGCAGGAATGTCATTCTCGATTAAAAGAATGTCATCCACATACAAAACAAGAAATATAATAACTGAACCATTAGCCCATTTATAAATGCAAGGTTCCTCTTCATTCTTAATGAAGCCATATGATTTGATCACCTTATCAAATCGTATGTTCCAACTCCGTGAAGCTTGCTTTAATCCATAAATGGATTTTTGAAGCTTGCACACCTTAGACTCATCTGCAGATATAAAACCTTCAAGTTGCATCATATACACCTCCTCTTCTAAATCTTCATTTAGAAAAGCGGTTTTAACATTCATCTGCCAGATCTCATAATCTAAGTGTGCTGCTATCGCAAGCATAATCCGAATGGATTTGAGCATTGCCACAGGAGAAAACGTCTCGTCATAGTCAATACCATAACGTTGACGATATCCCTTGGCAACCAGACGGGCTTTATAGGTCTCTACTTTTCCGTCTGCGCCCCGTTTTCTTTTGAAAATCCACTTACACCCTATGGGTTTAATTCTTTCGGGTGGGTCAACTAATGTCCAAACATCATTGACCTTCATGGATTTCATTTCGGATTGCATGGCTCCAAGCCATTTATCAGAGTCATACCTCTGCATTGCATCCATATATGTGATCGGATCCTCATCGTTTTCATCAAGTTCGATAGGATCCCCATCCCGGACCAAGAAACCGTAGTATCTGTCTGGCTGACGTGGTACTCTACCCGATCGCCTTAATGGTGCATCTAATATGGGTTCTGGATCTGATCTAATCAAATCCGACTCAACTGGTTCAGTAGATGGTGTCGGATCTTCTACATGTTGAACTTCTCTAAGCTCAACATTAGAGCTATTTGTTCCTTCACCAAGGAATTCCTTTTCTAAGAAAATTGCTCTATTGCTTACGAACAATTTTTGTTCTTCAGCAAAGTAGAAGTAATATCCTTTAGTTTCTTTAGGGTAACCAATAAAGAAACATTTGTCAGACTTGGGTTCAAGTTTGTCTGTCTTCAAACGTTTGACGTACGCCGGACACCCCCAAATCCTAAGGTGAGAGAGCATCGGCTTGCGTCCAGTCCACATCTCATGTGGTGTTTTATTTACAGACTTACTTAGAACCATATTTAGAATATAGCAGGCTGACTCAAGAGCATATCTCCAAAAGGATATGGGCAGATTAGCAAACCCCATCATGGATCGAACCATGTCTAACAGAGTTCGATTTCTCCTTTCTGACACGCCATTATATTGTGGTGTACCAGGAGGAGTCCATTGAGAGAGAATTCCATTTTCTCCTAGATATGTCAAAAATTCACTGGAGAGGTATTCACCTCCTCGATCTGATCGAAGAGTTTTAATACTCTTTCCAGTTTGTTTTTCTACTTCATTACGATATAATTTGAACATTTCAAATGATTCAGATTTATGTCTCATTAAATAGATATAACCATACCTTGAAAGGTCGTCTGTAAACGTAATGAAATATGAATACCCACCTCTAGCATCTGTGCTCATTGGCCCACATACATCAGAATGTACAAGGGTCAATAAATCACTGGCTCGTTCACCTTTTCCGGTAAAAGGTGATTTGGTCATTTTACCAAGAAGACATGATTCACAGGTTGTCAATGATTCACAATCATTAACATCAAGGATTCCTTCTTTACTTAACCTGTTCATCCTGTTCTTGTTAATATGACCTAGCCTATGACGCCAAAGGTAGACATCCGTGACATTATCTATTCTAGGGCGCTTATTGGATTTATACATTACATGAACAGGCTGTGACAAAATGTAAATGTCATTACTCAGAATTCCATTCATTACAACAACACCATTCCAAATGACATTGCAATAATCCTTTTTTATTGATATTTCATAACTATTTTTGGCCAAAAGGCCTACAGAAATGATATTCAATAGAAAACTTGGACAATAGTGACAATCACTAAGGACATTTACATGAGAGCTGAATTTAAGTTTAAGAATTCCTAAAGCTAGAACTGGAACTGGTCTTCCATCTCCAACATTCAGGAACCTTTCTCCTTCTTCAAATCTCTTACTGACTTGTAGCCCCTGCAACAAATTGCAAATATTAAAAGGACTACCGGTATCCAATACCCAGGTCGAATTATCACAAATAGAAAAAATGCAAGGTGTTATCATATAAGTACCTTGATTGGCAACTGATTGCCCACTTTTCTTAGGCCGGTTCGGATCGAGAGATGCAATGTAAAGAGGACAGTTCCTCTTCCAATATCCTTGCTTCTTGTAGAAGAAGCACTCCGCCTTGCTCTGATCAGCCTTTTTATTCTTTTTCTGACTAGGCTGAGCATGGTGCACTTGTTTCTTTTGGATTTTATTTTTCTTTTTCCCTTTCTTAAAGGGGCGACCCTTGGATGAACCTCCCATAAAGTTCACCGTCTTCTTAAGAAGTTGGTGATCATTCTCAAACATCTGTAGTAACCCCAACAATTGATGATAATTCACTACAGGTTTCGTCATATGAAAATGAGTGAGAAAAGGACGGTATGATCCAGGCAATGAGTTTAGTATGGCATCCTTCCCCAATTGATCATGAAGGGGAAAACCAAGAGAGCTTAGACGCTCGATCAACTCAATCATGTACAGTACATGATCAGTTACCGAGGTCCCATCTTTCATTCGGGCGCTGAAGATGACACAACTAGTTTTGTGCCTCTCAACGTCGTCAGGAACACCAAATGATTCATTCAACACTTGAATAATATCTTTTGGCTGCGTATTCTCAAAATACCTACTAAACTCATCACTCATTGCTGCCAACATGATGCATCGAACAGTGATCCGGTCACTAAGCCACTTCTGATAAGTGTCTCTGGCCGATCTTGATGCATTAGCAGCGGGCTGCTCAGGTGCTGGATCCGTTATCACATAAAAGATCCTTTTATGCTCTAGCACTATTTTCAGTTTCCTATGCCAATTATTAAAATTGGGACCAGTCAACTTGTCATTGTCCAACAATGAGCGAAGTGACAAATTAGTGGCCATTTCTGCATAAAAAAAAAAATTGGCTATTAGTATATGAATTGACTAAACATATTAGACTTGGACTTTAGTCTAAAGGTACTCCCACTATTTTATACAAATTGGTAGCCTCTACCTCCAATTCGAAAAATTACTCCTAATTCTTTAGTGGGCACTAGAACCCAATAGATCGCATATAGGCCCGAGTGTGGCTCGGCTAACCCATATGCACCTATTGGTAGGTTCTAAACCAGTTGCTTCACCAAGCAACTTATAGTGATAATTTTGCCCTAGGTTCTTCGGCAGGCGTGTGGCGCCTCCACCGAATTCCCTAGTCAGGTCCAACCATTAAATGATAGGGTTAAGTCTAATCAACTAATAGACGACCAAGCCCGAGTGTGGCTCAGCTCACCTGACCGCCTATTGAAGGTACACTTAACTCATCATATATTGAATGACAATTCCAATGCTTGATAAGTACCAGGCGTGTGGCGCCTCCAATAATTATCAAAACATTGGACCCATTATCACCCAACTTAATGGGAGGCTATGACCTAGTTATCACCATAACCATTTCATTTTAAGGACCTAATAATTTTAGAGAATTTCATAATTAGGATAGATGAGAAGATCCAGTTAGTCTAATTTCTCCCACTGACTTCACCAAATCAGATTAGACTCAAACCGGTTAAGGAGGCACCTAAATCAGTCAAACTGATTTTCCTTATAGGCATGGGCTAACTCGAATCATTAAGTGATCCAATCAAAATGTGATTGACCATGTCGGCCAGGTAAGTGAGATCGGTGGAAGGGATATGCCATTAACTCGGCAAAGACGAATCAGTGCGAGTAGCTCCCAATTAAAAACCACCGGTCAAAACTGCCAAACTTACCTTAGACACCGACTTGTTAATCAATTTTGATTTGATTACTCAAATGACTCGGGCTACACCTCTGAGCCTAAATCAAGTTCCATCTTGGTCTAATCAAAGACACGAACTTGATCCATCTACAACTATTGTAAATTGACCTAGAATTTCCTTGACCTAATCTAGTTACTACTTAATTAGATTTGATCAATTAATTCTATTTGTCCATGTATGATTCTAACCTTAGGTCTAACCCAGTCCTAAGAACTTGATTCAAGCTAACCCATATGCCCAAATAATTATGCAATGTCAATTAATTGTGTTACAATTCTATTTCATAACACTTAATTCTCAATTAAGTTTAGACTTATGAAAGTTTTGATCATTGCATATTTCTTTTTAATTACATATTAATTATAATCTTTCAGTTCTTAAAACATATTTTCAGATCTGAGTTTTTGTAATTAATTACATGTAATCAGATTTAATTCATGTTTAAGTCATTATGTTTTATGTTCATGCATCACATATACACAACAACATGAATCAATTCAAACAACATACATCTTATGTATTTATTTTTTCACTTTTATTTTCAGATCTGATTTGTTCATTAAAATCAGAGATCATATAAATCATAAACTTTATTTAGATCTAATCTAAATAATATTATAATTTCAGATTTATTCATGTTACTAATCCTAACACAAACATGCATCATATGCATCCAAAATTTCAGATCTACTTAATCATGCATAATCAGCAATTAAATCAATCATAAAAAATACTTTAGATCTAATCTAAATATGTTAATGATTTTAGATTTAATTACAGAATTAAAACATAAAAGTTTAAACATGAACCTGGCTCTGATACCACTAAAAGTGAATCCTAGGTTCTTCGGTGTTAAGCATGCTGATTTTTTTTTTTTAAAAAACCGTGGCTGAACCTGATCGGGTTGCCTACGTACCCCTTCATAAGGGGGATCAAGCCATACGTAGTTCTTTTTAAGTTTTAAAATGCAGTGGAAAAATCGAATCAAACAATTTAATTCATGCATGCTTACAAGATCAAATCTAGAAATCAGCACCTTAAGAACACATAGGATTATGCCGGAATCGTTTAAACAATTATGCTAAAACTTTCATGCATGATTAACTATCAGATCTGAAACTTAAGAACTCTATTCCGATTAATCTCCGAATATCCATTAAATGGATTTTGGAGATATCTCCGTGAGGAGCCCCAAAAGAGGGTAAAACCTCGGAGAATCAGACCTAGATCTTGACACCATAATAAAAGATTAATGTAGGATTAATACCTTTTATGATGGATGAAACTTGTGGATCTGATCCTCGACTTCGCAGCCACGCACACGAATGGCCTCTACGAGAAGTCCACGCGAAGTTCCTGAAGAGATCCAATCCTACGGAAGTGCTAGCTTGCGCAGAATTTCTTGAGGCTGAAATTTGATCTTCCAAACGCTACCAACTTTTGATCCGCCTTCTTGGAAGAACTTGGAAGAAAGGTTTAAAGGGATTGAAGAGGACTTAGATCTGATCTAAAGACTCTTATCAGGGACCCCTAACACTAATGGCGCGATGGACTTAGAGGAGGAAGAAGTCAGCTAGATTGAATGCAGAATTTTTCCATGCATGAACTAGGGTTCCTCTCTTTTCTTTTCCCTTTTTTCTTCTTTTTTTTCTCTCTTTTTTCCTTGAATTCGACCACCAGATGATGGAGGTCCTTTTAATGTTGCTCTCCTACCTAACTTCATGCCAACCATCCCATATTTGTGGAGGATTTTGTGGGGTTTTGAATTTTGAATTCAAAATTCAAGTTCATGTGCCATTACATGATGAAGCTTGATCTAATCTAAACCATTCATCATGTTGCCACTTTCCTCTTTCAATTTCGAAATTCCCATGCCCCCAAATAGATTAGAGGGTCACGTGGTGATTTTGTGATGATTAAATTCAAAATTCAACCTTAATTAGAAATGAGATAAAGATAAGGATGACATATGTCATGAAGAGAGAGAATTTGATCTTATCCAATTCTTTTCATGAAATTATCTCTTCATTTCGACCCATCTAATGATGAAAGAGGTCCCTGATGTTGCCAAGTATCCTATGGCACCATTAAATAAATTAAATTAATTTTTAATCATATTAAAAATCAATTTATGGCGCCATGTATGGATATGTGACAAGTGGATTTCAAGATTCGAACAGTTTCAGATCAAACCCATTTAATTTAATTAAATCCTAACAATTAGAATGATCCAATTACCATGGGTTGAACCTAATCCAATTAGGTCAATCCCTAATTAAGCAAAA
This sequence comes from Phoenix dactylifera, assembly GCF_009389715.1. NCBI lineage: Eukaryota > Viridiplantae > Streptophyta > Magnoliopsida > Arecales > Arecaceae > Phoenix > Phoenix dactylifera. Next base: position 1,262,905 of record NW_024067694.1, read on the forward strand.
ATTTAATCTAATTTAAATTGTTCAACCTAAGTCCTCTTGATTCAGACCTAATCCAATCAGGTCAAAAACCCTGATTGAGCCCAGAATTGAATCTAATTCAATTTGGCTCATCCTTAGTCTAATTACTCAATCCAATTGAGTTCATTAGCAATCTAATTACTAATTAATCCTTCGATAATTACTTTAATTATTTTATAAGATATTTGCCAATCGAATTGACCAAATTACCCCTGAATGATTCTTAATCATTCATCAGCCTTCTTGATCAATCAGGAATCTTCTATGCGTGTGACCTCATAGGTTCGAATCTAAGCCGGTAGTATAGGAACGACTTCCTACACTAATCGATGTGACCATCTAGCAATGGTACCCGACGTCCGAATAGGCCGAATATATGCGAAGCAAATATTCTGGAACCCTGAACTATGGTTACTGTATAATTCAATCCCTTTGACTTTTAATGCCAGGATGACTTAGAGCTCACTGTCAATCCTATAATTAGTACATCAATTATGTGATTAACTTTAGATATCCCGTGACTCCTCACTGGGATTACCCTGGCCAAGGTTTTGCTAAATTAATCACAAGACATTATTCCTGTTTCCAGGAGGGGTCAATTCCATCTTGACTCACAACTGACTACGCAAGTACTTGACTGCACCCAGTGACCTTCCGTCACTGAATTAGAAATTCAGATAGTCCGGTACCAAAGTACAGTGAGTTGCTTGCTAGTCACAGGTTGCGGTCTCAGGTCAGAGGGCCAAACTTATACCCATATCCACTCGGAACATCTCTCGACAGTAGAGCGTTCCGGAATTGGTCACGTTCAGTGAAATGTACTCCTACACTTCACCTGTATGGCATACCAGTGTCTCCACACTCCTTGGTTAAGAGGACAACCAACGTATATGTCACACAACGACCTAATCTCGATAATGTTGTCGTCCTAGTAGCAACATATTATTTGGTCGCGAACAAGTTTAAGGACTCAAAGATAAATCCTTCTTTATCATAACATAAGTCCTAAGGACTTCATCATATAAGAGTTCATTTGAAGATGAAATGATGAATAATGCCAAATAATACTTTATTAATTTGTCAATTTATTTACAAAATTTAATCATCAATATGCTGACAATTGACATTTAGGATACAATTCCCAACATAACCAATATTAAGTCAATAGGTCTTCCACTGTAGTAGAGCTGCTAAGGCCTTTCTGATGTTGATTTGTCTCGGCTGGACACAGTGGTCAAGTTGCATCGGGGGCTGGACCTCTCTATAGACATGAGATGTTGTAGGGTAAAGGTGGGGTTGGGCACCAATAACTGTTAGGTGAGGACCCAATGACGACTTTATTCCTACGGTTATACGGTGGGTCTGACTTAACTAAGAAATAGAACCAATAACTGTTAGGTGAGGTCTTCATGGCTTAGAGACCAAGTTACACTGCAACATGCTTGAGAAGCATTGTACAAGAGTTGTACATTCATCAATCTATGTGTCACCAATAACTGTTAGGTGAGGTGGCATGTAAATTGGTGGGACCGCAGTACCTACTAGAAATCCTAGTCGTGTGGGATTTCCGTTTCCCTACCAGAGGAGTGTGAGGGATTCGAGAAAATAGTGGGAGTTACATTTGTTCTAAAAGACCTTAGAACAGATTAGGATCAAGTACAAAAGTCTAACTAGAATCTTACTTTCTGCAGATACAATGTCAGCTTCAAACCCTTTGACCCGTATTCTTGAGACCAACCGACTGACCGGGACCAATTACAAAGACTGGCTTAGAAACCTCAAAATTGTTTTGGACTGTGAGAAAATAGGCTACATACTCGATTCAGATATCCCCACACTACCAACACGTCCTACCGATGTTCAGCGTGAGATGCATAAAAAGTGGCTGGATGATGACATTAGAGTCAAGTGCTATATGATGGCATCCATGTCCAATGAACTCCAATGCCAGCATGAGAATCTCAAGACTGCTAGGGACATACTAGCACACCTGCAAGAGTTGTATGGTGAGCAGAGTCGCACAGCTCGTTTTGAAGTGTCCAAGAGGCTCTTCAAGACAAAGATGCGCGAAGGGCAGTCTGTCCATGATCACGGTCTGACCATGATCAAGGACCTTGAGGAGCTTGAGAAGCTCGGGATGAACATGCACAAGGAATTACAAGTGGATTTGATCCTACAGTCACTTCCTGATTCATTTGGTCAGTTTATAGTAAACTACCACATTGTGGAGTGATTGATTAAAACCCTATTTGATTTTGATGAGATCAAAGCAATTGAGTATATTTCTTGTTTACTAATGAATTCAATTAAGTGTTTCAGTGAAAATCTTGTCTAAGTGTCTCAAGACTTGGTTCATAATTTTTGGATAAGTTAAGAAGACAGTTTGAACCAAAGTCTGAGACTCGAGTCGACTCCAGAGTATCACGAGTCGACTCCAAGCGTATCAAGTTCACTGGCACGGGCTCGAGTCGACTCCAGATCTGTACGAGTCGACTCCGACTGAGAACAGACAGAAGAACAGAAAGCTTCAACTCAGAACCTATCAACGAGTCGACTCCCAAAGTGCGCGAGTCGACTCCGATGTTCACCGAGTCGACTCCAGGATAGTAAGAGTCGACTCCAAGAGGAACACAAAGAAAAAGTCAGAGAGCAGTTTTCGGGTCTGAGATTCGAGTCGACTCCAGTGAAACGCGAGTCGACTCCGATGGATGGCAAGTCGACTCCAAAGAAGGTGAGAATCGACTCTCAGAGGAACACAAGAAAAAGTCTGAGAGCAATTTTCGGACTCTGAGATTCGAGTCGACTCCCGCAATATGCGAGTCGACTCCAAGACTCCGCGACCATCAACAGACAGAAGACCAAGTTACTGCCTCTGAGATTCGAGTCGACTCCCAGACAGCTCGAGTCGACTCCAAGACAGCTTCACATCAAAAAGGCAGAAGACCAAGTTTCGGGAAACTGAGAGCCGAGTCGACTCCGAGGAAGTTCGAGTCGACTCCAAGACTGGACGAGCCAAAAGACAGAGAATCGGGAGTTCGGGCTCTGAGATTCGAGTCGACTCCCAGGACAGTCGAGTCGACTCGAGTGGATCAAATTCAAAATTGGATCCACGGACTTCAGTGGATGAGCCGACTCCGAAATTGCTAAGTCAGCTCCAGAAGTTGGCGAGTCGACTCCAGGTCAAGACGAGTCGACTCCCAGTCGTGAAGGCAACTTTAATTCAAATCTGGAACAGTTGCCGAGTCGACTCCGGAAAAGCTTGAGTCGACTCCCGCTACAGCCGAGTCAACTCCTGATCGCGCGAGTCGACTCTAACCCACCAACGGACACATTGTCAGGCTGCGCAGAGTGTGCAGAACGGGCAGAAAAAGCTCTCTAACGGCTAGTTTCCGTGGAGGTTGGTTTAAATAGCCACAGAAGACTGTAGCAAGGCAGAGAAGAACCATTCCACTCCAACTAATCAAGCATTCAAGCTCTGCAACGTGTTCTTCAACGAAAAAGAGGAAGATCTGCATTTACTGCATCCACCTACATCTTCCCAGCAATTAAAGCCTTCTCCTCCTGCATTCAAGTCGACTACTCACTCAAGAGGAGACCAGAAGTTTAAGAAGCCATTCCTCTTCTCCAACCTAAAAGCATTTGAGGCTTCTTAACTTCATTTATTGTTCATATTGTCTTTATCTGCTTTTGAGAAGCTGTATTTTTCTGTTTCTTCTTTTTATTTACACATTGTATTTGCTTGGTTCAATCGGGGGATTGAATCAAGGGGATTGAGGTTGGTTGGTGAGCCGAGTGTAAAACCAACGTGTGTAAGGGTTCGATTGTGATCCCGAGAAAACAATCGGGGTGGTTCTAGTCGGTGAGCCTGGGAAAACCGACCGAGTTCGTTGTGAGCTCGTAAAACAACAAGTTTGGTTGTGAGCTTGGAAAACAACCGGCTGTAATCCAAGGGGGTTATAGTGAATTCCCAAGTGAGACTTGGGGAGTGGACGTAGGAGCAAGGGTTAGCTCCGAACCACTATAAAACTTGGTGTTTGTGATTGCGTGTCTCTATTCTTCTTCCTTTCATATCACTCACAGCACATAGTAATTAATTAAATAACTTACACTAGTTTTAATTACTTATCCACATCATTTTAAATACCCAAATTATTTTAAAACCCAATTCACCCCCCCCCCCCCTCTTGGGTTGTCTATCTGGGCAACAAGTGGTATCAGAGCCTAAACTCTTCCACCCAAGAGTTAAAAGATCAAAATGACAACCCCATTTGGATCTTTCCACATTGAGGGTCAGTCCACCAAAGACCCCCTTCTTTAATGGATCCGACTACTCATACTGGAAGGCTAGGATGAGAATATTCATCCAAGCCCAAGACTATGAGATGTGGACCATTGTAGTAAATGGCCCATACATCCCATCCACATATGTAGAGGGTATCTCGGTACCCAAATTAGAAAAGGATTGGGATGAACATGACATGAGAAAGGCACAACTAAATTCTAAAGCTATGAATGTGTTTTACTGTGCCTTAGACATAAATGAATTCAATAGGGTCTCTACTTGCAACTCTGCAAAAGAGATCTGGGATAGACTTGAAGTGACCCATGAGGGCACAAATCAAGTTAAAGAATCCAAAATTAATATATTGGTTCATAAGTATGAACTATTTAAAATGGATTCTAATGAGACAATCACTAGCATGTTCACTAGGTTTACTGACATTGTCAATGGCCTAAAAAGCCTTGGCAAGAACTATACTAACAGTGAGCTTGTCAGGAAATCCTTCAGTGTCTACCAAGGTCGTGGGGAAGCTAAAGTGACGGCAATCCAAGAAGCCAAGGACTTGAACAATTACCACTCGAGGAGCTTCTTGGATTCTTAATGACGCACGAGCTAACCATGAAGCAACACAACGAGGAAGAGTCCTCCCACAAGAAAAAGGTAATAGCTCTGAAATCTACTTCATCTAACAAGGAATTATCTTGCAGTAGCAGCAGTGAAGGAGAAGAACATGAGGAAGATGATGGTGAGGCACTTCTTGTGCGCAAGTTCAAAAAATTTATCAACCACAAGAAGGCTTATCATCAAAGGAGAGGCCCCTCAAATTCCTACCGCAAGGACAAAGTAAGGAAAGGAAAAATGAGGGGATTGGGTGCTATGAGTGCAAAAAGCCGGGACACATCAGAGCTGAGTGTCCCTTACTAAAGAAGGGCAGCAAGTACAAGAAGAAGAAAGCCCTTGTCACCACCCTATCGGACTTCCGACACATCATCTTCATCATCGGATGAAGAACAAGAAGAGAAGGCCAATTTCTGCTTCATGGCCAATGAAAATGAGGTAACTTCCCGAAACACAGCTTGATTTTACATTTGATGAACTTTATGATGCTTTTAATGAATTAATGATAGAATATAAGGCAATAAATCTTAAGAATAAAGAACTAAAAATAACTAATCAATCATACCTACATAAATACGATAAATTAGTTAAGGATAAGGATTTAATCACCAAAGAAATATAGAACTTAAGACAAGCAACCAGCTTTTAACTCAAAAGACTAATACCTTAACTAAAGATAATGAAAAACTAACTAAGGAATTTTCAGAATTTAAAAACCATAAACAAATCTTAAACAAGGATCTAACAAACAAACTAAATGATCTAAAAACAGAAAATCAAACACTAACTAAAGAACTTAACAAATATAAACCCTTAGTTGAAAAATTTACATATAGTTCTGAAAAGTTAAATATGATACTCAATAGTCAACGAGCAGTATTTAATAAAGCGGGTTAGGATATAAACCAAGAAATAAACAAAAACTTCTTAGTAACTTCTTTGTTAAAGCTGGGGAAACTAAAACTAAGAAAATAACCTGCTTTTGTTGTGGAACTATAGGTCATAAAGCAAATGTGTGTAATTTTAGGAAAGGTAAATCAAAGAGAAAAAATTAAAAGGGTATGGATTCCAAAAGGAACCACTTGACTAACCATGAAGGACCCAAGAAAACTTGGTACCTAAGTTGACATGATTTGCTTGTGTAGGAGTGTCCTGCAGCCAAGGTCAACAAAAACTGCTGGTATTTGGATAGTGGCTGCTCAAGGCACATGACGGGTGATAAGATCAATTTGTTCACATTTTAAAGCTAAGAAGGGAGGTGCTGTGACTTTTGGAGACAACAAACCAAGGTCACATCATTGGTATTGGGTAAAGTTCAAATCACCCCTTCAAACTTTATAGATAATGTTAGATTATGTTGATGGTCTTAAGCATAACTTGTTAAGCATTAGTCAATTATGTGATAAAGGATATGATGTTATGTTTTAAAACCATCACTAATGCATGTATAACAAACCCTAATGACAATAGTTTAGTTTTTTAAAGGGATTAGACGTGGAATGTATATGTTGTTGACCTAGAAGATCTTGCAAAACATAACCAATGTTTAGTTGTTAAATGAAACTAAAAGATAATGATGCCAGTTGGTTATGGCACCGTAAGTTAGGTCATGCAAGCATGGACACAATATACTAAACTAGTTAAAAGAGATTCCGTGATAGTTTGCCAAAATTAAAATTTGAAAAGAACAAAATATGTGAAGCATGTCAATTTAGCAAACAATCTAGGAACTCATTTAAATCCATAAATGTGTCTCTACCTCTAGGCCTCTAGAATTATTACACATGACCTATTCGGACCAACTAGAACAACAAGCCTAGATGGAAATAAATATGGGTTGCTAGTTATTGTAGATGATTACTCTAGTACACATGGGTCATGTTCCTACACATAAAGATCAAGCATTTCTGTTTTTAAGAAGTTCCATAAGGAAGTAACAAATGCTAGAAGAGTCTTCAGTCATAGCCATTAGAAGTGACCATGAACTGAATTCGAAAATCAATCATTTGAGAAATTTTGTAGTAAAAAGGGGAAACCCATAATTTTCTGCACCTAGGACACCACAACAAAATGGGAGTTGTGGAAAGGAAAAAATAGGACTCTAGAGGAAATGGCTAGAACTATGTTATGTGAAAGTAACCTCCCTAAGACTTGGGGAGAAGCCATTAATACTTCTTGCATATATTAAATAGAGTTTTATTAAGACCCCATCAAAAGAAAACACCTTATGAACTTTGGAAAAAACAGGAAAACCAAAGGTTAATTACTTTCATATTTTTGGATGTAGGTGTTTTGTTCAATAATAATGAGAAAGATAATCTAGGTAAATTTGACTCTAAATCGGATGAAGGAATATTCTTAGATTACTCTACAACTAGTAAAGCCTATAGAGTCTTTAATAAAAGAACCTTAGTTATAGAAGAATCTAATACATGTTGTATTTGATGACTCTAGTGACATCTCCTCTAGTAAGAAAGTTAATTTTGATGATGAATGTTGAAATTCTTGAAGAAAAGATAGATGAGATGGCATTTACAAGATGATAATCAAAAGTTGAGTGAAGGAGTATCATCAAGCCAAGAGGCTATTGTGGATCATGGGCTAACTAAAGCTTGGGAGGTATGCTCACGGGCATCCTAAGGAACTAATTCTAGATGATCCATCTCAACCGTTAGGTACTAGAGCATCCCTTAGAAATTTAAATAACCATCTAGCTTTTGTCTCACACTTCTGAGCCCAAACACATAGAAGAGGCCGAAAATGATGTAAATTGGATAAATGCAATGCAAGAAGAACTAAACCAATTTACTAGAAATAAAGTATGGAATCTAATAGAGAGACCTTCTGAATATCCTATTATAGGCACAAATGGATTATAAAAATAAACTTGATGAAAATGGAATTGTTATAAGGAATAAGGCTAGACTAGTAGCAAAGGGTTATAATCAAGAAGAAGGTATAGATTTTGATGAAACCTTTGCTCCCTGTAGCTAGACTTGAGGCTATTAGACTATTATTAGCATATGCATGCTCTAAGGACTTCAAACTATTCAAATGGATGTAAAAAGTGCATTTTTAAATGGGTATATAATGAGGAGGTATATGTAGAACAACCTCCTGGTTTTGAAAATCATCAATATCCCTAATCATGTATATAAACTGAACAAAGCACTTTATGGTTTAAAACAAGCACCTAGAGCATGGTATGAGAGACTTAGCAAATTCCTATTAGAACATGAATTCTCTAGGGAAATGTAGATACAACCCTATTTCTGAAAAAGCAAAACAAAGATATGTTATTAGTACAGATTTATGTTGATGATATCATTTTCGGTGCTACTAACAATCGCCTCTGCGAAGAATTTGCTGATTTGATGCAGAGTGAGTTTGAGATGAGCATGATGGGAGAGCTGAACTACTTCCTCGGGCTTCAAATCAAACAGTCTGAAGGAGGCATCTTCATCAATCAAGCCAAATATATCAAGGAGATGCTCAAGAAGTTTGATATGGAGGGAAACAAGTCAATCAGCACCCCCATGAGCTCATCATGCAAATTAGATCCAAGATGAATCAGGTAAATCTGTAGATCAAAACTTTATAGAGTATGATAGGATCCTTATTGTATCTTACTGCAAGTAGACCTGATATTATGTTTAGTGTTTGCATGTGTGCTAGATATCAGGCTAATCCTAAAGAATCACATCTAGCTGCAGTTAAGAGAATTTTTAAATACTTAATAGGAACTAAGAACATAGGGCTATGGTACTCTAAAGAATCTAGCCTAAACTTAATAGGATACACAGATTCAGACTTCGCTGGATGTAATCTTGATAGAAAAAGTACCAGGGTCGTGTCAATTTCTAGGAGAAAATCTTATCTCATGGTTTAGCAAGAAACAAAACTCGGTTGCATTATCTACTGCTGAAGCTGAATATGTTGCAGCCGGGAGTTGTTGTGCTCAAATCTTGTGGATTAAACAACAATTAGAAGATTATGGCATTAAACAAGATAAAATTCTCATTAATTGTGATAATACAAGTGCCATTAATCTAACTAAAAATCCAATTCAACATTCAAGAACTAAACACATTGAGATAAGACATCACTTCATAAGAGATCATGTATTGAATGGTGATGTGACACTCCAATTTGTTTGTACTGATAATCAATTAGCAGACATTTTACAAAACCCCTAAGTGAAGAGAGGTTTAGTGTGCTTAGGAGGGGATTAGGAGTGATTGATCCATCCTAGTGGTGGTTTCCACTAGATTCATTGATTTTGATGACTAGAATGTGGTTAAAATAGAGTTTCTTTTCAATAATCATCAAATCAGATCATACTTAGTGATTTTCCCTCATTTGGCACGATTATAGCATGATTTTTAGGTGCGTGCCAAGGTTAGAGACGACTCGAGTAAGTTCAGAGTCGGCTCCTAAGGGGGAGTCGACTCGCGCATTGCGGGAGTCGACTCGCAAAGATGGCAGCAGAGGGGGAGTCGACTCGCATATTGTCGGGATCGACTCGAAGTCTACAGGCGCATAAGGAGAGTCGACTCGCGCATATTCTGGAGCGTCGAGTCGAGTCGACCGGACTCAGTGGAGTCGACCGCAGTCGGGATCGACTTTTTAAACCCTAGATTTGTCGTTTCGAAAACACTTTTCTCTCAAGCCGCCACTGTTCAAAAGCCCTAGAGCCGATCCTAGGTCGTCCCCGATCGTCTCCAACCCTTTTCCGTCGATCTTTCACCGGTCTTAGGGTTTTCAGTCCTTCCTAGGTCGTCCCCGGTCCGTCCCAAGCTTCCTCCGTCGACCTTCTCCGTCCTTTAGGTTTTCATTCCGCTAGGTCAAATGCCGCGTAAGACCGGGTTAGGAAGAGGTCCCGACCCGAGGCCGGTCCCGAGCGGCCGCTCCAAGGCGCGCACGATCCCGGAGGCAACCACCTCCGGCTCGTTCCCCGCCTAGGGCGGTTCCCGCGAGGCCATTGGCCGGGAAGGCGTCACCACCGGGAGATATGTCGATTTCGACTTCCTCCCCGGGAAGGTTCACCATAGGTGAAGGCTTAGGCACAGGGTTAGAGTTACTTCCTCACTTGGATCTCCCCACTACCGGGCCGTTAGAGAGTTCTTAGGTACCGTCCATCGGGGAGATGGGGGTATCGAGGCACAGTAGCCGGTGTCCCTCTGTTTGTCACGGAGGATCTTATTGCCACATCCTCCACCTTCATAGTAGGGGTGGCTCCCACACACCTGAGGACAGGGTTGAGGCCCTTACGGCCGTTCTAGGGCATCCACCCCAGTCACCTCTAGACGAGGTTCGCCTAGCTCACTCCGATGAGTGAGATCCTTTTGAGTATACTGTCTAGGTCCATCTTCCCTAAGACAGGAGATTTGATTTTGTAAATGAGAGAGACCTAGCTCTTATGTTTATATCTTCAGACCACCCCGATAACTTCCCCAAACTCATCTATAGTAATGTGTGAGCCCTAGATAGACTAGGCTCACCCTCCCATACGGCATGATATTCACCCTTCTGTTTAGGAGTACGAGATTCCCATTCCTGAGGGGGAGCCCTTTCGCGCATTGCGATGGACTGATCGCACGCGTGCAGGGACCTACACAGGATGGGGTTTCGGAAGAGAGAGGGGTTGGGTTAGGAAGTCTCCCTCACCTCACAGACCACCAGACCTTCCCCCAGTCTGAGCCCGATTCAGGACTACCCAGACCTTCCAGACCATCCAGACCTTCCATCCACTCCTGCTCCTACCACCTCCGCCGGACCTTCCTCAGCTCCACCACCCCTATGGGTCCGGATTGATCCTGAGCAGCTCCGGGAGCTGCGCAGAGATAGCAGAGTAGGTGAGATTGCTAGGGTGAGCTGCTGGGGCTCCGGGTGCGTGCCTACTCCTCTCCTGCGCCCATCTTCTGCATTGTCCCTCCTTGACAGCCGTGACAGACATGACGGCTGATGCGGCAAGAGATATACAACATGAGGACTTGATCAGGCCAGTTCCACAGCATGAGTGAGGTCACGAGCACCACTCGACAGATGCGGAGATGACATCGGCCGTGACATGTCCACCACCACCGCAGGGGCGAGCGCTTGTCGATGTGCTCATCGACAAGCTGGACGGACTGCAGAAGTCAGTACTCGAGCTGGATACGACACAGAGCAGGGCCATCCAGGCCATCATTCGCCAGCTAGAGAAGTGACCAATGCGGTCCAATCACTCGTGGAGCGCAGCCTCGAGGAGATACATCCTCGAGAGGAGGAGTCACATCCTCGAGAGGAGGAGATACATCCTCGAGAGGAGGACCTACATCCTCGAGGAGACCGTAGCTACTTTTTGTATTTGCTTGACATGTATTGCTTTACTTACTTATTGTATTCTGAAATGTACTTACATACAAATTAATACAATGAGTAGCCGCATTTTCTTCATAATGTGCCTTTTGATCTATGTTTGATTGTGTGTTCTGTTTACCTTCTTTGATATGATGACAAAAGGGGGAGAAATATGTAAAAGGAAGAAAATATGCATAAAATATGTAAAAGGAATCAATGAAAATCAATAAAAAGATAAACTCTTAAAACACACAATTTGTTCTAAGTGGATTCGGTACCCCGAGGCTCATTATCTCTCTTTTGGGGCTCCTAATGGAGTAATCTCCAGAATCTATTCAAGGATATTCAGAGATTAGCTGAATCCTACTCAAGAACAAATTGACAGATTTTCCCTCTAAAAACCAAAATTTAGTTCAAAAACTTCAAAGCATTAAAAGGAAATTCAAAGAATCAAAACAAAGTAGAATGCATATCTTGAGGGGGAGAATCTGAATTTTAATCAAGCAAAATCATTAATGACATATAAGCCAAACAATTGATTGTATAATATGAAGGCTTATATAATTCCAAATGAAAAGGGGAGCTTTAACTCCGAATTTATTGTTTCACTCCTTTCAAGCTTGGATAAATTGATATTACCAGACATTTGAATTCATTTATGGATTTTATTTCATTGTTTATTGGCAATTCACTTTACATATACTCAGTGTTTTGTCATCATCAAAAAGGGGGAGATTGTAGAGTGATTGATTAAAACCCTATTTGATTTGATGAGATCAAAGCAATTGAGTATATTTCTTGTTTACTAATGAATTCAATTAAGTGTTTCAGTGAAAATCTTGTCTAAGTGTCTCAAGACTTGGTTCATAATTTTTGGATAAGTTAAGAAGACAGCTTGAACCAAAGTCTGAGACTCGAGTCGACTCCAGAGTATCACAAGTCGACTCCAAGCGTATCAAGTTCACTGGCACGGGCTCGAGTCGACTCCAAATCTGTACGAGTCGACTCCGACTGAGAGCAGATAGAAGAACAGAAAGCTTCAACTCAGAACCTGTCAACGAGTCGACTCCCAAAGTGCGCGAGTCGACTCCGATGTTCACCGAGTCGACTCCAGGATAGTAAGAGTCGACTCCAAGAGGAACACAAAGAAAAAGTCAGAGAGCAGTTTTCGGGTCTGAGATTCGAGTCGACTCCAGTGAAACGCGAGTCGACTCCGATGGATGGCAAGTCGACTCCAAAGAAGGTGAGAATCGACTCTCAGAGGAACACAAGAAAAAGTCAGAGAGCATTTTCGGACTCTGAGATTCGAGTCGACTCCCGCAATATGCGAGTCGACTCCAAGACTCCGCGACCATCAACAGACAGAAGACCAAGTTACTGCCTCTGAGATTCGAGTCGACTCCCAGACAGCTCGAGTCGACTCCAAGACAGCTTCACATCAAAAGGCAGAAGACCAAGTTTCGGAAACTGAGAGTCGAGTCGACTCCGAGGAAGTTCGAGTCGACTCCAAGACTGGACGAGCCAAAAGACAGGAATCGGGAGTTCGGGCTCTGAGATTCGAGTCGACTCCCAGGACAGTCGAGTCGACTCGAGTGGATCAAATTCAAAATTGGATCCACGGACTTCAGTGGATGAGCCGACTCCGAAATTGCTAAGTCAGCTCCAGAAGTTGGCGAGTCGACTCCAGGTCAAGACGAGTCGACTCCCAGTCGTGAAGGCAACTTTAATTCAAATTGGAACAGTTGCCGAGTCGACTCCGGAAAAGCTTGAGTCGACTCCCGCTACAGCCGATCGACTCCTGATCGCGCAAGTCGACTCTAACCCACCAACGGACACATTGTCAGGCTGCGCAGAGTGTGCAGAACGGGCAGAAAAAGCTCTCTAACGGCTAGTTCCGTGGGGGTTGGTTTAAATAGCCACAGAAGACTGTAGCAAGGCAGAGAAGAACCATTCCACTCCAACTAATCAAGCATTCAAGCTCTGCAACGTGTTCTTCAACGAAAAAGAGGAAGATCTGCATTTACTGCATCCACCTACATCTTCCCAGCAATTAAAGCCTTCTCCTCCTGCATTCAAGTCGACTACTCACTCAAGAGGAGACCAGAAGTTTAAGAAGCCATTCCTCTTCTCCAACCTAAAAGCGTTTGAGGCTTCTTAACTTCATTTATTGTTCATATTGTCTTTTATCTGCTTTTGAGAAGCTGTATTTTTCTGTTTCTTCTTTTATTTACACATTGTATTGCTTGGTTCAATCGGAGGATTGAATCAAGGGATTGAGGTTGGTTGGTGAGCCGAGTGTAAAACCAACGTGTGTAAGGGTTCGATTGTGATCCCGAGAAAACAATCGGGGTGGTTCTAGTCGGTGAGCCTGGGAAAACTGACCGAGTTCGTTGTGAGCTCGTAAAACAACAAGTTTGGTTGTGAGCTTGGAAAACAACCGGCTGTAATCCAAGGGGGTTATAGTGAATTCCCAAGTGAGACTTAGGGAGTGGACGTAGGAGCAAGGGTTAGCTCCGAACCACTATAAAACTTGGTGTTTGTGATTGCGGTGTCTCTATTCTTCTTCCTTTCATATCACTCACAGCATATAGTAATTAATTAAATAACTTACACTAGTTTTAATTACTTATCCACATCGTTTTAAATACCCAAATTATTTTAAAACCCAATTCACCCCCCCCCCTCTTGGGTTGTCTATCTGGGCAACACACATGAATAAGATTGAATGCACTAAGACTGAACTGATCAACATGTTGGTAACTGCTGAGGGAGCCTTAAAGTTCAAGGGCAATGTCCTTGCTGCTGAGTTGACTTCTGGTTCCAAGAGAAAGTCTACTTGGAAGAAAAAGAAGCTTGCTAAGAAGCAGAAGAAAGACAAAAAGCCGAAGAAGGAAGTTCAAAAGAAAAAGGCTAATGACAAAGGAAAATGTTTCCACTGCAATGTCGACGGCCACTGGAAGAGAAACTGTCCTTCATACCTCGAGAGCCTGAAGAACAAGAAAGGTGACACACCTTCAGAAGGTATAGACTTGCTCATAATTGAAACTAATCTAACGGTTTCTTCTACTTCTAGTTGGGTTATAGATTCTGGTTCTAGTGCTCATCTATGCACTACCATGCAGGGTCTAAAGGAAAGTAGAAGGCTGGCGGAAGGTGCGGTAACCCTTCGGGTTGGCAACGGGGCAAAAGTTGCTGCTTGTGGCTGTGGGCACCTACCATCTGCGACTACCGTCTGGTTTTAGTTTATTACTTAGAGACTGTTATTATGTACCTGTTGCTAGCAGAAATTTGATTTCTGTTTCATGTCTAGCACAGGAAGGTCATGTTTTTACATTTGACAAAGACTGCTGTTCTATTTATTTAAGAAATAAAATAGTCGCACGTGGTTTTATGATTGACAGTCTCTATCATTTACATATGGATGTATCTGTGAATGTTACCGAGCAAGAAGTGAGTGCCAAAGGGTCCAAGAGATCCAGAGATGAGATAAACCAAAGATATTTGTGGCACCTCAGACTTGGCCATATTGGAGAAGATAGGATGAACAAAATGGATAAAGATGGGCTTCTCGGCTCATTGACTTCCGAGTCATATCCAGTTTGCGAGTCCTGTCTTCAAGGAAAAATGGCTAAATTGCCCTTTGTAGGACATGGGGAGAGACCACTGAAATACTTACCCTAGTACATACAGATGTATGTGGCCCATTCGATGTGCTAGCCAGGGGACGTTATTCGTACTTCATTACCTTTACCGATGATTATTCACGGTATGGGTATGTGTATCTTATGAGACACAAGTCTGAATCTTTTGAAAAGTTCAAAGAGTTCAAGAATGAAGTAGAAAAACAAACTGGAAAACCTCTTAAGGCTCTTCGATCAGATCGAGGAGGAGAATACCTTAGTGGGAATTCCGGGACTATCTCAAGAAAAATGGCATAGTCTCACAGTGGACACCTCCGGGTACACCTCAACTCAACGGGTGTCAGAAAGGAGGAATCGGACCCTATTGGATATGGTCAGGTCCATGATGAGCTTCACTGATTTACCTATGTTCCTTTGGGGAGATGCCTTACTCACAGCGATTTATTTATTGAATAGAGTTCCCTCTAAATCCGTTCCTACCACACCGTATGAGATATGGCATGGTAAGAAACCAAGTCTTGGTCATCTCAAGATTTGGGGATGTCCGGCCCACGTCAAGAGACTACAGGCGGACAAACTAGAGGCTAGGACCATAAGTGCTCGTTTTATAGGATATCCTAAAGAGTCATTAGGATACAATTTTTACGTCTCAGAGGATCACAATGTGTTTGTGAGCCGTCATGCCATATTCTTGGAAAATCAGTTTATCCTTGATAGAGGCAGTGGGAGGAAAATTGAGCTTGAAGAGAAAGTCTCTGAAAAGCAACGAGTCATGGATCCTATTGAACCCATTCATACAGAGCCAGTACACGATGTCCCTCGACCACCTCGTAGATCTAGTAGGGTCTCCCATCCTCCCGATAGATACTTAGGTATACTAGAAGAGGATACCGAGAAATGTTCCTAGTGGGAGATAGGGATCACATACAGGATCCCAAAACCTACAACGAGGCGATATCTGATATCGATTCCGAGAAATGGCTGGAAGCCATGAAGTCAGAGTTAGACTCCATGCATTCCAACCAAGTCTGGACCTTAGTAGACCACCAGAAGGTATTGTACCTATTGGATGCAAATGGATCTACAAAAGGAAAATAGGTTCGGATGGAGAGGTAGAGACCTATAAGGCAAGACTTGTGGCGAAAGGGTATAGTCAGCGCGAAGGCATTGACTATCAGGAGACCTTTTCACCTGTAGCCATGTTAAAATCCATCCGAACATTGCTTGCCATTGCAGCATTTCATGATTATGAAATCTGGCAGATGGATGTGAAAACTGCATTCCTGAATGGACATCTTGATGAAGATATCTATATGGAACGCCTTTGGGTTTCACTTCCAGTGATGGAGATCACAAGGTCTGCAAGCTGCAAAGGTCCATCTATGGACTAAAGCAAGCATCTCGGAGTTGGAACACTCGTTTCGATGACGCAATCAAAACGTTTGATTTCATCAAAAACGAAGAGGAACCGTGTGTTTACAAAAAGGTTAGTGGGAGCGCTGTCGTATTTCTCGTACTGTACGTGGACGACATCCTCCTAATAGGAATGATATTCCCATGCTAACCTCGGTTAAGGTCTGGTTGTCAAAAGAATTCTCCATGAAAGACCTTGGGGAAGCATCCTATATTTTGGGAATAAAGGTCTATAGAGATAGATCTAAAAGGATGCTTGGCCTTTCACAGAAGATGTACATAGAGGAGGTGCTGAAGAGGTTCAGCATGGAAAACTCCAAGAGGGGTCTCTTACCCCTAAGGCATGGAATTCATCTCTCCAAGAAGATGTGCCCCAACACATCTGAAGAGATTCAACGCATGAGCAAGATACCCTATGCATCGGCAATAGGGAGCCTCATGTATGCCATGCTATGTACACGACCTGATATAGCCCTTGCTGTGAGTGTCACAAGCAGATATCAGTCGAATCCAGGTGAAGAACACTGGACAGCTGTGAAGAATATTCTTAAGTACTTGAGAAGAACTAAAGATTTATTCTTGGTCTTTGGAGGATCATCAGAGTTAAAGGTAGAAGGGTACACAGATTCAGACTTCATGACTGATGTCGATGATAGGAAATCAACATCTGGATATGTGTTCTTGTGCAATGGTGGTACGGTGAATTGGAAGAGTTCTAAACAACCGATCATTGCTGATTCTACTATGGAAGCTGAATACATCGCCGCCTCTGAAGCTGCTAAGGAAGGCTTCTGGTTCAAAAAATTCATTGCAGAGTTAGACGTGATGACATCAGATGCCATAACACTCTACTGCGATAATAATGGCACCATACCTCTTGCTAAGGAGCCAAGGTCTCATCAGAAGTCCAAGCATATAGAGCGGCGCTTCCACCTCATACGCGACTATGTTGAGAAGAAATATGTAGAAGTGAGAGAGTAGACTCCGCGGATAACGTGGCAGACCCGTTCACTAAGCAGCTAAGTCAGCAAAAGACTGAAGCCCACCTTGAGAAGATGGGGCTTAGATATATGACTGATTGGCTTTAGTGCAAGTGGGAGATTGTTAGATGTATGCCCTAGAAGCCAATCTGGCTGACACATTGTTAATTCTAGGGACATAATTTTGTACTTGACTATTTATTATGAATAAATAAAAGGCATCTTTTCATTCATATTATTTATGTGTCTATGAATCGTCCAAGAAATTAATAAGATGATGATACATATTCTCAAGAGTTGAGAATTTGAGCCATGTATCATTGGTGATTAATTTCTAAATGCTCCTGATCAATGGATCATCACGAGGACGGTGATCGATCCGATCAGTGCACAGATCACTTTCTTCTGGATGGACGAGACTTGAGTCCACAGTGTAGGGACACTGAAGTGATAGTGCAGGTGCTTGTTAGAGAACAAGGTACTGAGCGTGACCAAGACAAGAAGTCACTTGGATGTCTATCCACTCGTCAGTGACTTGCTTGATGTTGCAGTAGTGTGACTGGTCCTTTGACCTGCGGTGCTTCGGCTACTCACAGGGAGGTTATTGTAGTTTGACTGCACACATACATGGTCCCTAGCCATATGGGTCCATGCAGTGTAGATTGGCTGCAGTAAGTTCACTGTAGGAGTAGGGTATGCACCTATAAGGAATCTATCGACCTTGATAGATAAGGAGAGATCCTATGTGATTTATAAGACTAAGTTCGTAAGACCTCGGCCGGGGCAATATGCATAGTGGAGAAAGAGTTTTCCACTCTCGAACTTAAGTCGAATAAATCTTCACATATGACAGACGATGGGGTTTGACGAGTTGTCCATGACCTCCGTCCTGTAGGGATCCACGATAGTAGGACTGTATCACATATTAACTGCACCTAGAGGTTCACCATTCTATTCTGCAGGGTAGCCACTACATGCTGCTAGGTGTCACTGGTGATGGTGGACTCATAGGGATTATCTTGATGATCGATAAACCCTAATGAGTTGAGTTGGAATTTTCCAACCCATTGAAAGGAGTCTTCAATGATATTTGATAGAGATCACAATATATCTCACTACCAGTCAGAGTAGAACCTATGGGGTCACACACACTAGAAGTATTGAACCGATCTGATGGTTGAATAGTGATTAGAAATCACAAATAATCAATTCGATTGATATTCAGTTGAAGAAGGAACAAAGGGAATAATTAATTGGACTTGAAACAAGAGTCCTACTTCGAGTAGGATTCCTAGAGTCCTAATTGGATTAGGACTGGAATCCTAGTTGGAGTAGGACTGGGATTCCTACTTGGATTAGGATTCCCACAATCCTACTTAGAATAGGATTTTGAATTCAATATAATTCCTACTTAGAATAGGATTCCTAGAAGTCCCAATTGGATTAGGACTTCGGATTCAAATTGAGTCCTAATTGGATTAGGACTAAAATTAAATACATCCTAATATGGATTAGGGTTTCTTAAGTCACAATTAATTATTAATCTAATGAATCAATAAGACTCCTAATTGGATTAGGATTGAAGAGTTCAATTGAGTCAAAATTGATTCAAGTACTAATTGGATTAGGACTTACCTAGATTGGATCCATTGGTTCACCCTTGGGCTAAGCCCTAATAGGATTAGGGCTTGACCACATTAGGCAATGCAAACCCTAATGTGGACTAGGGTTTACCAAGAGGGAGGGGCGCAAGCCCCTCCCCTTGATCACTTGGTGCGGCACAAGAGAGGGGGCAGCGCCCCCTCTTTGGAAAGTCATCTAGGGCTCCTACTTTGGAGGAGCCCTTGATGGCTATAAAAGGGCTTATGAGGCCGGCGCCCTAGAAGCATTGAAGCCTCTCCCTCTTTGCCGTGGCCACCCTCTCCCTCTCCTTGTTCAGCCACAAGCAAGGGAAGAAGAAGATCCAAGTGTTGGCGGCCTCCTCCCCTTCCCTTCCTTCATCCAACGCAAGGAAAAAAGAAGGCTGCGTGGGGATTCTTCTTCATCCTCTTCTTCATCCTTCTTCTTCCTCCTCTCAAGCATATTCAAGAGTTGAAAGAAAGAGAGAGATCAGCCATCAAAAAAGTCTTTGCAAGGGAGCTAGCACCCGGAAAGACAAGAGATCTTTGATCAGTCCTCTGCTTCGGTGGATACCCGTAGAGGCCGACGTTGAACGGCTTCAAACGAACCCTCAACCTAAAACCACGAGCTTCAGTTTGCGGTGATCATCTACCCGCACAAGGTGAAGATTTGATCTCCCTAAAGGTTTTAAAAGTATTAATTCTTATCTAACTACGAACGGTCTAGAAACCGTTCAGCGATGAACGTCGATCCCGCTTATGTCGATTCCGCTGCATCTGATTTTGTTTTGAAATATCAGCGGCATAGGCGGGTTCCCAACAGCTGGGTGCAGTCAAGTACTCGCGAAGTTGTATGAGTCAAGATGGGATTGACCGCTCCAATTTTAGGAGTTGAGTCTCACTGTATTTCAATCAGTAAAACCTGGCCAGGGGTAAACCAAGTGATAGATCACTTGATTTGATTATTTGAAATACACTATGGATGACCGGACACCAGAGGTCGACAGTCCACTCTGAGTCATCTTGAGCATCGATGGTCATAGGGATGAATTATGCAACAACTATACATCTAGGTTCTTGAATGTTGCTTTGCATATTCGACCTATCCGGACATCAGGTATCATTGCTAGATGGTCACCTCGATTAGTGCATGGAGTGGTTCATGTACTACCGGCTTAGTGTTCGAACCTATCGAAGTCACGCACATAAGTCAAGTTAAGTAGGAAGGACTTGATCCAATTTAATTGAGAATTAAATTGTGGGTCATTTGAGATTTGGTTTTGTCTATGTTCAGCTAGCACTGAACATGAGGTACATACTGAATTTCATGGATGTGTATTTAATTATGTCTGTATTCTGGCTTAATCAAGTTTCAATTAATGTAATTGAAATTGATTTGGACTCATTTGTTGAGTTTGGTTTTGAATTGGATGAATTGGGCTTAATGATGATTTTATTAGAATTTATTCCATATTTATTCTAGTCCAAGTGTGATTTGGATTGATCTGAAAATTGAACTAATTGGAGTTCACATGAATCAGATTCATGTGGAATTTTTCCGGATCCAAAATCTTTCAAATTGGTCTTCAATTTGGTTTAGAATCAATAATGGACCCAAGCCCATTTGATTCAGCCCATTTGAATTAACCCATTTAAGAAAAGTCAAATTTGATTTGAAAATTTACTTGTTTGCCCTCTAATTGAATGACACGTTTTTTTTGTTGGTTCTGGTTTCTTCCTCGGTCCAGTGGACCAATTTTTTCTGCAAGTAATTTTCCCGTGGACCGCGTTACTTCTTCTTCTTCCGAACACATCGAAGGCCGCTTGATCTTCCCTCTTTCGGCTACCATTTGAAGATCCGAAGAGACGTGTCTCTTCGGTTTTGAAACCTCTTTAATATAGTACTGATTTAATTGAATCAAACGGTTCAAAAAATTCAATAAAATCATGAAATGTTTGGCGTTCACTCTTCCCTTTTGGCGTTTTCTCTTCCCTGGTTCAGCCTTGTCTTTGCCTATAAATAGGCTAGCTTTCTCTTCATTCATAGCTAGAATTTTATTTGGGGAGAGGGGAGATTCATGATCTTTTGAGTAGCCTGTAAAAGAGAGAAAAGGAAACGGGAAGAAGAGGAAAAAAAAAAAAAAGGGAAGAAAGAATTTTTTGAAATTCTTTTCTTCCAGGGGCTTATTTGGCAAAAGGATTTTTGCACTATACAGACATCATCCTATCTTCCTGCATTTCTTGGCGTGCGTGTGAAGTAGAGGGTCCGTACATCCGGGTCTCGCATGCACCAGATCCACAGTACCAGATCCGGCACCAGATCCAGTTCCAGATCTAGCATCCGATCCAGTACCAGATCTAGCATCCGATCCAGTATCTGATCCAGAGCACTTGGCCCTGTATCAGATTTTGTTCCAGAGTACCTCGACCATCTTCCGCTGCGGGATCGAGGTATGTTAAACATAATATAGTTTGTATTTATTTATAACCTGTTATAAATAAATAAATAAAATTTTAAAACTGATTTTCTGACCTGGCATCCGATTTTATCGGATTTTGCGGGATATTTTCCTTCAGCCTGCTTCCTGCTTTCATAACACTCGGCAGCTATTTTCAGAAGACTTTGCAATCGATTTCCTGAACTCTTTATTTTTCCTCTGTTTTGTTCAAAGGTCTCTCTTGGAGCTGGATTTCTTGTACATTCTGTTCCTCTCTTTTCATCTTAATAAATTTGAGAGGGCATCTGCCTCCCTCATCATTCACACACAAAAAAAAGAAAGAAAGAAGAAAATGGTATGAAGTACAAGCCAAAGCCAATATGATGTGGACGACCGCATCCAAAGTTTCGTTCCACATAAATAATTAGTAGGAGATAGATGCATTAA